>NC_142529.1:25594894-25894894 GCF_964205215.1 Stylophora pistillata
GGAGTCCTCACAGCTTTGCAGAAGACGATGCTGTCTCAGCCACAGCTGTGGACAGCCATGTTCATGGTAAACAGTCTAACACAGACAGTCTCCAAGACTTGATTGACATCTCACGCTTCCAGTCCTATGAGAGCATGCTTCGCTCAATGTCCTATGTCTTGAGATTCATTTCAAACCTGAAGTATGCCTCTGATAAGTCACGTGGGTCACGCCAGTATCCGTCAGCTATTGATTTGGTAATTCCAATTCCCACAGCTGCTGAGATATCCCAATCGTAAGGGGTAATTCTTCGTGCTCACCAGCTTCAGCATTTCAAGCTAGAACGGGACTATCTTTGTACAAAGCAGTCACGACCCACCCGTCAGCACTTCAAACCCAGACCTCCGTTGGTTCGTCAACTTAATCTGAAGCTCAACACAAACGGCCTTCTAGTTGCCCCCGGCAGACTCGAGCATGCAATGCTCAAACAAGACGCAAGAGAACCAATTCTCGTCGCTAAAAAGTCTTATTTCACAACTCTGCTTGTTCGTTCAGTTCACGAGAGACAGCTTCACGCTGGAGTAAGAGACACTGTTGTAGCACTGCGTAAGAGATTTTCGTTGCCATCAGCACGAAGTGAAATTGCAAGGGTGCTCAAGCATTGTGTCAAATTCCGATACCAGATAGGCAGAGCGTACAAGCTACCCCATTCACCCCCCCTTGCCTGACTTTCGCCTTAACAAGGTGAAACCGTTCTCTACAGTGGGAATCGATTTTACCGGTCATCTGATAGTCAAGAATGGTAACAAGACGGAGAAATGTTATGTCTGCCTGTTCACCTGTACCACCCCTCGCAATGTTCATTTGGAGATTGTTGATGACATGACCACCGATCAGTTCCTTCTTGCATTCAGGGGTCACTGTGCGATCTATGGAATTCCTTCACTAATCCTGTGTGATAATGCCAAGACATTCCAGAAAGGGGGTGAAGAAATTCAGAAGCTGTTGTAAGTCATAGAAGATCAGACCGTGCAGCATCACCTTGCCCAGAAGAGAGTTCAGATGAGGCATATTCCTGCCAAGTCACCGCACTGGGGAGGCATGTATGAGCGACTGATTGGAGTAGTTAAGATGTCAATCAAGAAAGTTCTTTGTCGCGCGCTCATTAGTCTGCCCGAGTTACAAACACTCATCAAAGAGGTTCAAGCAGTCGTTAATGATCGCCCAATTACATTCGTCTACCACGATGCGAATGATCCAGAACCTTTGACACCGTCAAAGTTGCTGTATGGTTTCGATGTTACAGCTTTGCCACACCCTGTTACTGATCCTGACGAGTTGGATGATGAAAACTTCAATGAACATGATCAACTCAAGAAGGCCTTCAGACGAAGGCTTTTGCTGTCTCAGCACTTTGTCCAACGGTTCAAGAATGAGTACCTTGCTTCGCTGCGGGAGCGTCATGTGTATCAGTCTAATAAGCGAGGATCGCAGGAGGAGATCATTAAAGTTGGGGATGTTGTACTCATACACGCTGAAAGTGTTTCTCGTAATTCCTGGAAGTTAGCCATTGTAAAGAAACTTCTCCGTGGCAGTGATGGCCTAGTTAGAGCTGCAGAGATCAAAACAAACTCTGGAGTGACTAATCGTTCAATACATCTCTTGTACCCCTTCGAAGTCACACTGACGGATCCTAAGGAACACTTTACAGGAACTGAACTGCAGATTCCACAGCTCGAAACACTCAGAAGAAGCAAACGAGTTGCTTCACGCCCTCGCCCCCAGTATGTGGAATCTGGTGACTAGTAGTCTAGGCTGCAATATTATTAACCTGCGGTGTGCGTTCGGCACATGCGCAGAGACAAAAAAAAACATGTGCTCGAGTGCAGGAGAGAACCGCCATGTCGAAACTTGTACTCTCTATGTACTCGTTGTGTCGTTTTACTAAGAGTGGCCGCCCCGTTTTATTCTGTCACTGTTAGAAGTTTCTGATTAAGTATTCGTTAATTAAAGTCGATCAATTCTTTGTTTCTTCTCTTCGTTTTGTAAAGTCAATCTCATTAATTCTCTTCTGTGTAAGCCATTTGAAATTACCGGTTGGAAGGTATTGCGACATTTCCAAAGGAGGATTAGTCGGGTATCCCATTAGCCCTTGCGCATTATTATCGATGAGAAGGTGTCACGTTGCATCGAATTAAAGTGCACGCGCTGGAAAGTCGACTGAATATTAAACGGCTGTTTGTCCTTATTCAGGAGCACAGAATGTGATTTAAACGGTTTTATGTATTCTTGTAACAGTTAAGTTGACTTTAGTACTTTAGTACTTGAACTTGCTCTTCTCTAAATGGAAAAAAAAACGCCTTTGTTATGAGTGGTATGCACGACTGAGTGGCTTTGTTTATACGCTTAACTTTAACGCTTGATCGATATTTGCCTGTTGTGCTATTATTGGTGAGTACTTAAGCATATTATTCCGCCTGGTGGTGCTTGAATAATGGCACTTTTCACTATTAGTGAAGGTCCCTTAAGTCCCCAAATTTTGTAGGAATGTGTGACCGTTGAAATTTGAGACTTGTAAGTCTAGCCAAGGCATTTCTGGGATGTTCTTGTTTCCTTCATATTCGTCATATGATCGAATATCGGAAGCGGTAGAGACCGATTTTCGACGCAATCGAAGTCGAGGATTATAAGCACTGAACGTCTTCGATCTTCGCTTTCATCTTGTAGCTGTTTGGGTAAATCAGAAGAATATCACATTGAGAAGTCTGGAAGTCCTGGACAATAAGCCAAACTGTAAAGTTTGATGTAAGTGTGACTATCCAAATCCAAGCAGTTGACATAAATTAGTGGCGAACGCGAGAGCACTTCGCTGTTGATCTCAACTACCTCCTGCTTGACTGAGTAATCACGTGACTAGAGCGAATTTAAAATATATATAGTTCAAAGCGTGGAATTGTGGGGTATCTGACTAATCCTCCTTTGACATACATATTAACATATTTTGAAGGTTTGCTTTTATCATAGTCCTTCATGTATTTGTTGTTAGCTTTTGCATATCTATTGGCAATATATGAAATACCACCTCTTATGCCTTTTTCAATGAATAGTATTCCATCAACTCTGTCTTCAGTTCAAGTTTGATGCCACTCATTTTTAACATAGCGTCCCAACTGAGACCAGGAGATATGAAATAATGACATGGATCAAGCTTGTAATACTGCAAACATGTATTTCTGAAAGTTTGAAACAACACATCACTTTGCAGATACAAATCATGATATTCTCTCATAGATTTCAACTTGAATGTCTTCCAAACATTTTGCACATGTTCATTTTCTTCATCAGTTTTATGTGCTCACCTGTTAGAATACTTTAAAAATAATTTTTTGAAGGGAGCTATATTTCTTCAAAATTTTTCAAAGCTGTCCATATAATCATAAGTGGCGCGCCTTCGGCGTGGCATTGGGGTCCACAAATATTTCAATTGGCGGACCTTCCATGCAAGGCAATGCCCAATGGGAGCGAGTATTAAGAGTGGACAAGGCATATCTGTCAAGAAGCCAAGCCTTCATCATGAGCATGAGCACGCGGCGTCGCAGGGGGTGCGTGGTGCTCCACAGTGATCGTTGATGAACCCCGTGGCGATGATAGATGAAGGCTCTTGTGAGTCAGGAATTCCTTCTGGGATGCTGTTCTCTTTTGGTTCACTGGTGCTGTCTTAATAGGGGAAGTCATTGGTCAGTAGCCCAAGATTGAGCGGTAATTCGTATGACAAGTACATTGCTCAGACTGAGCTGCTTTCATACACCATGGAGCGGTTGGATATTTCGTTATCACTCCGAGAAGTCGCTGTGGGCTTGGCGAAGAAGGCTCCTTTAATTGCGATGGAAGATTGATTAGCCGCTGAAAGGCTGAGGCTGACGAGGTACAAGTCATCACAAGAGAATCCACGAGTAAGGAACTCTTCTAAGAACCACAAGTCTGATTGTGCTCTGGTGTCGGCGAATTCAGATACTGTCACACAGTTGCTTGGGCTGTGGTCGTGGTTCCTATTGGTTGGCTTTTGGAGGGAGATTGTGATCTGTACCCTGGGTTGGTCTCTGAGCCGGACCCGTCTCCATTCACCCTTTAAGAATTCGTGATGCTTGATTCTGGCGGGTGAAGGCTTGGAGGATAACACAGTTTGTCGCCTGGTTGCGTTGACAGCAGTGCTGTCACCCTCGTAGGTGTCCAGGGTCGGTTTCTGCGCAGTGGACTGATGTAATCTAGGAGATTGGGTCAGGCTCTATTGACTCGAGTGCTTGAACATTTGCTGGTTGTTGGCTCTTTCTTCGCCGGCAAGCTTTGAAGCCGCTGATGTAGACTTGGTGTGGGTTGGCATTCCACCGTCGGGCTCCCTCTGTGAAGACTTTAAATGAGCTTTTACAAGATAGGACATGGAGCCTTCTTAGCCTGATCAGCTGGAGGTGGGATTGTGGCCAGGGCTGGCTGTGCCCTTTTGATTCGCAGAAAGGATGACATGGCCGTGCGGGCTGAGGATGGCAGGACATTACGCACCATTTCTTTGTTTTCAACGAGTGCAGTGACGTCAGTTACTGGTTTCTGCAGGCTATCCGTAGTCCCGAGGACTTCGCGGTGTATATTTAAGTCATATATGCCCTTCAAGAGAGCCTCACGGAAGATGTGGTCGATGTAGTCCATAGTCTCGCCGCACTCGCATACCGCACTGAAAGCACAGGTCTCTGCTTTACCCCGCACTCGAGCAGTGAAGGCGCGTAGTGCTTCATCGCGTTCTTGATGCAACTGCAACAATTCAATTCGTAGAACACACGTGGCAACCAGGATGACTGCTAATAAACGCACGGGGGAGAGGAGACTTCGAAGGGGTTCTAAGGTGGCGTTAGAGTTGGCTTTGAAAGGACTGTTTCCGAGTGTAGGACCAGCGCACTGGAATAGTTGGGATGGTACTGATACATCGTCTATGTTCGAACCGGGGCAAAATACTTCCCGGTGACGGACAAACAGGCTCCATTCTTCGACTGATAGACCGACGTCCACTTTGGGCCGCTCGAGTTTTGGGTCTCTGGGCACTGGGGACTGGGACGGCGCAGCAGTGGCAAGTGCTTCTGATACATCTTCTGACGCGAAATTTGGGGACTTCGCATGTGACGATAACCATGGTACTCCTCGATGCTGGTTATTGTTTTTAATTGAACAAGTATAAAAGAGTCCTACGATACAAATAATGAGCAAACGATGCTAGAGTAACAGCTTTGTAGGCTAAGCATATGTAAACAAATATATAAGGATAACCGCACAGTAGTACCATTGGTAAACTTACAGAAATGATGCGGTGAGCTCACGTCCTAACGTTTATGAAACATAAAGAACAAAATGGCCGACCTTACTGGAGTCGGTTAGTGGTCTTAGCTAGTTCCTGGGCCCCGATGGCCAATGGGTTACTCTTCAAATTCAATTACCAGCAAGGAGATATAACCGCAAAAATTCAAAATATTTGCCCATCTTACGTTGGTTGATATCCACGAGTCAATTTCCAGAAATGGAGGAAAAATATTACTTTAAAAGAATAGCTTCATGGAAAGTCTGTCCGTATGGCATTAACGCACGAGTTGGTAGTATCGGAGATCGAACGAATGAGTGCAGCGAACCAGTGAGATTTCTGATACCAATTAAACCATTATTTAATGCTTGTTAAATGACAATTTATTGTTAGACCGGTTCAAATCAAAATCTCATGAGTCGATCATGAAAGATGGAAACCATACAAATTTTCTTGCCGAGAGGAACAATGGAACATTACTGACAACAAGTCAAAAAAAAATACCCTACGCAATACCTGTTGGTACTTAAAACAAGGTTTCCTAATCTTGAAGGTTCGCAATCTTCTCTGTATATTCGTCGAATGGGATGCCAAACTCCTCAATATACATGTTTAATTTCCAGCTGCTTTTTGTCGCAAAACTGTTCTTTGGACCGTTTCAAAGCTTGCCACTTTTTTTTTGTTTGTTTGTTTTCTTTTGTGCTTTTATTCTGCCTGCTTTTTATTCCACATAATCCTCCACAGAAGTTCCTCAGTCATCTTTTGTAGGTAGTCTGACTAAATGAAGAGTCTTGAGACTGAGGGGATTTATAAAATTTGAAAAACATTTGAAAGTGAAACCCTGTCAGTGAAAATTGAATGAAAATCGCCTTGATACGCTTCACACGTGAAAAGTCCGATATACGCGCTAATAGATCATTTTCGATATATTAAAGTTCTAACATCGCTTCGAGATTTGGGGGAATAAAACGAAAGAAATCATAGGGACTCAGAGTATTTCTCATAGTTCGTCTCTACAAATTATGATATACCTGAATCAATCAAATGGTTCATTTGTAAAATCCTGTCGTCCAGGGAAATATATTAAAGTTCTCAGAAAAGAGTAAATATAGATAACAAGCAGATCTGCGTTCAAGAAATTGCCTGGGCATCGTTTTCACTTAATCTATTTAATCTTATGGATGGAGTAGGTTTTAGGTAAATTCTCTTAGGTTTATAAGGGAAAAAGTTTTTAAGGGAAAATCTTTCAAACAACGAGCTTAGTAACCCTTAACACGCTAAGCGTTCTGGAAACATCATTTTCATAAAGAACTTTTTCCTAGATGTCAGATTCCAAAAAAATACATTTGGTCTTTGTGTTCATGCGGTGTTCAGGCTTTGAGATTGTATCCTGCGATCTGTTTTTGATTAGCTTGAACTGCTTCCTGCTAGAAAATCCTGTTCTTTGTTTCTGCTGCTGGAGGTCACACTTCAAGTTTGCCTAATGGAGCTCCACGTGACATATAATTTATAAATTGTTTTTTAGGTGTTCTTTTCTTTAACGAGGGGGGATGATAAAAAAAGGATCAAAACAACGTTCAAAACAAATTTATATCGATCTTTCAAAGAACTAGTATTTTAATAAGTTAATATAACAGAAATTTTAATTTCCTTCGCCTATATCTACTTTGCAGGAAAGACACACAAGAATGGCAGACATGCTAAGGGTTTTGGAAAATGCGCTCGAAGATATTGATGACCTTACCGAAGATCAGTCCTTGCAGGATATACAAATTGCCGAACAATTAAAACAAAAAACAGAAGATATGTTTTCCAAACTGAAGAAAGCCATTGAAAGTCTCCATGGAGCGGCTGATAAAATCGAACAAGTCTGGCGTGACAGCAGGGTATTGCGTGCTAGTGGAACCTCCATCGCCATATTCGGGAGCGTCTTCACCATTGCTGGAGGGATTGCAACAATTATGTCGGCGGGGATTGCCTCGCCCCTGTTATTCTCAGGGGTGGCCGTTGGCGTTGCTGGAGCGAGTGCAAACGTTACCGGTAGCATTATGGAAGCAGTAATCAAATCCAAAGAAGTCGAAAAAGCCAAAACAGACTTAAAAGAGGCAAAAGAAGGCATAAAGGATGTGAAGGAGATTATTGAAGACTGCTTGAAGAAAGAAAAGCTTTCATGGTTTCTCTGTATTCAAAAGCTGGCAAAGGATAGAAAGTGGAACACTCCTGTGTTAAAAGTCGTTGTTGGGCTGGTTCAGGCCGCGAAGGTACTTTCGAACAGAGGGCAGGCCTGTGCAGGAGCAGCAGTAAAGGCTCTTGGAGAAGAGGCTGGAAAGGCTGGTGCAGGATCTGCTGGCAAGGCTGGCATGGAAGCAGCTGGGAAGGTAGGTGCAGGAACTGCAGATGACGTCCTGAATACTGGAATGAAAGCAGGAAGCAAGGTTGCTGGTCAGGTGATCATAGGAGTCAGTGCTGTGTTTTTGTTGTGGGATGTTGTCAATCTCAGCTGCACAATCGATGAACTTTGGCAAAACAAGGGATCCGACGCTGCCAAAGATTTGATAAAAAAGGCAAAGAAGCTTGAGGACATTTTAAACAAGTTAGAACAGGGAGAAATGGTTTGAACTTTTTTGAACTGATCTCGTAAACAACTGAAAAGTTATCAATTCATAATACAAAGCAACTAAGATTTTGAATGAACACTAAACTTTAATGCAGAAAACGATTTACTCTCGGTTTTCCATCTTGTAATGATGTTGTGCTAACATAAAAGTTTATCATGGAAGAAGTTGATAATGGCTGTGATAAACCGTGTCATCTACCGTGGCTAATTTTGAAGAGCTAGCGTATCAAGCTTTGACAAGGTGTAGCATATTCCGGTAGTAGCTAAGAGAAGTAACCAGCTCAGGGAAGACTAATAGGCTTTCAGCAGTCAAATAAGACAAAAATATCAGTATTTACTCATAAAAGTAAAATTTTGTAACAAAACATCCTAATCAAGTTTTCTCTTAAGTCAAGTTCGTTCATTAATATGTATACTGCAGTTTTAACAACAAATACTGCAGCAAATACTGTATAACTTTGTAAATTATAATTTACAAATACGAACAGTAGCCGTCTGCATTAAAATTTTTTTGTCAGAGTCCAATTGTTTAACCGTACTTTATTGTTCCACTTTTTCAGGGGGCGGATACCATCAATCAGGGCAAAGACGTAAGAATGAAATGATGTGAAAGGAAAAGCCTTTTCACTCAATACCCACAACGCACAACGAGAGTAAGATACCAAAAAAATCGTTACTTTATAAACATCAAACTAAAGACACATAAAAAAAAAACAAGGAAAATGAACGCATACCAGCCCGCTCGCCAAGTTTCACCGCCCCCTTTTCCCACCCCACATCTTAAGTCAATGATCTAACCATATGCGTCACTGAGCCCCGAAGATTGGCGGATTTGTACATCTATCATAACAAAGGAAGAGCAACATTAGAACACAACCTATTTCCTCCATCGCCTACCATTTAAATGGTTTAAAGGTCGCTTCTCTATTATAAGTCTAAGACGTTTCCGGTGCTCAAAACCAAAAAACGTTTCGTAACAAATCATGGGCTGCTTAGCATGCAGGTTGCAACTGACTGGCAGCAGGGAAACCAGGTTGTTAACGTTGCATAGAAGGTAAGGACCCTGAAAAACGCTTTTGCCAACAAAACAAAAAGAAGGATTACGGATAGGGAGGAATTCGGCAGGCGAGATAAGACAACTATTTTCTGACCGCATGATTATAATTCTCAATGGTGAACGAGTTGAGGATTGGTCTCGTGCCCAGACCTTCCACGGCCAAGTTGCAGTTACACGGTAGGATCTGGGTATAAAATTAGGTGGGGCCTACCCCCAGCGCGGATGCCTGCCGCATCCACCATTAATCATGGAATCCATTAAACTGTCTCGCGAAATAGTCTAAGACTCTTTGCCGAAGTATAACAAAGCTTTTTAAAGGACTTTACACTCAGCATCACTGCAAGGAGAGACAATACCTGAAAAAAGAAAACATATTTTCAGTAATTAACTTAGAGTTGTTCCCTAAGTTCCTTGCAAGGGTCTTTGTGTTTGGGTATAAACCCTACCACTCCTAAGATCTCAATATTAATTCTCCTTACTGTCTGCCTTACAATGTCACAGTGTTAATTCATACAATTTGGAATTGAATCAACTAATAATCCTCTTTTGGATATTTTTCTTTATTTTCATTACTTGTCTGTTTGATATTGTGTCAATATTGTAAAGAGAAATTCTGTCTTGGTCACCCATGGTAGCTAAAAGGGTTAAGGTAATATATAGATTTAGCCAAGCCCAAAAGCGGAGCTCACATTTTTTTTCCCGCACGTCTTAAGGGCACAACGCCTTGCCTTACAATTATACTGGGTTATCTGCATTGCTGTAATAGCTTTGTGTGTGTGTTTTAGCTTAGTATTCTTCTGTTTGTACTATATAAGGGTGTGTATGTGTGTGTGTGTCTTTTTCTCTTTTTTTATTATCTTCCTATTTTTTTCTTAATTTTTATTTTGTATGTAAACGTAAGAAAATGCTTGAAATAAATTTATTAAAGAAAAAAAAAAAAGACACAAAAACGAAAAACAAAACAACGCCTTACCCCGACCAGGATATGAACCTAGGTCGTCCTAATCGGAGCCCGGTACACTGACCACTGGACCACTGCACAAAGCATTGGCATATTCGCGGTAGAGTTAAGGAGGCTGAATATAGTTTCTTTGGCGCGCGCAGACTGGGTTCTAATTTACCCGGGACTTTGAAAAGTTGCAAAAAAAAAAAAACACAAACAAACAAACATGGCCGCTGCGCTTGGGCCAGAATCATTTTTTCATCTGCCCAGTAGACTATGTTTTACGCTTCTAGGTAGGCTACCTACACTTTCTTCTATCTTTATCAGTAGTGTGTTTAAAAAACGGAAAGCTGCAACATTCTCAAGTGACCAAAATACGCGTGAATCCGGCCGCAAACACGATCGCGATCGTCGGAGCTATTTACCCATATCGTGGCTGGTTTCCGGAACACTAAATAGGTGCTACCTACATGCAATATCAGCAGCTACGCTTCTCGTGTAAACAAGTCACTTTCAAAACTGTGAATGGTGAGAGAACTTTGCTCAAAGAGAATGTTCCAGTACACTCCTAAGCGAATGTCTTCAATCTATTACCACTTTCCTTTCCAGCAGTACGCATTGTCACATCGTTTAATTGGCCATAATTCTTCTGTGTTCGACACTCCTACACTCCTACGATGTGCTGGAAATTCAAATAAAGAAACATTATCGTCGAAGAAAGTGTTTTTCGCCGATAGCCTTACACTCATCAAAACACTCGCTAAAGGTGGTAACGCTCTTCTCAATCCTGACGGAAAACCATGTAAAAGCAATCTCCCTTCTGTGTATCAAGCTGTTTTTTAAGAAGATTTCAACGCACACGATGCTTTAGAAGATGTACGTGCCCTCCACTGTGTCCTCTTTCAATCCCCGTTGCAGCTAACAAGTGCTGACATTGTAAACAACAGCATGTGAAATCCGCTTCCTTCGCTTTCGTAGACATGGACTTTCTTGACGGACACCACGAACGCATGTAAACTTTCAAAGACAAGCTCTATTCACAGGGCGATAACGGGCTCCTCGTCAAAGAAAACATCATTCAGAAAATTGCAGAAAGCGGTCTGTGTTACGATGACTTAACGATGACGGAAATTTGAAACTTTAGAGTTACGTATTTCTATTTCCGCTCGGTGAATTTTTTTTTAATTTTTGCACGTTAACTTTGAACAGCTCTGTGCGTGTTTTACAAAAGTTCGAAAAAATTCTGTCGGAGGGAAAAAAGTTAACGATGAATTCTAAAAAAGGCCTCTTTTCCTTAAACTTTCTGACAGAATTTTTTTAGACTTAACAGTCAAGCAGATAAAAACAGCCAAAGGACGCATGCAAAATCTAAAATAAATTCACCGTCCAGTTTTTAAGAAAATTCAAGTCAAGTCTAATTTTGGAGCCAGCATTGCAAGCCAGCAACGTTGCCATGGCAACGAATTTTTCAATATACTTACAACAAAGTGATTCTTCAATAATATCTTTATTTCGGGGGAAAATGTGATCGCGATTCGTTAAAGCTATGCTTCGTAATTTTAGTTTAAATATCTTGCATCAGAAAAGTGAAAAACTATATCCAGCCTCCTTAAACGCGCATGCTAAAAGTAGCACCTTGTACGGACTCCCGTAGGGTCATCAGTCAAAAGTTTTTCGTCTTGATGGGTTACAGCTACCATTTTGTATACTTATGGGGCTTCGCTGCGCGCGCTGCGAGCTCCGCTATCCTATGAATCTAAGCCCCAATTCCTCATTATCCCGATAGGCTTTTTGTTTGTTCCTCATCGAAATGCAGTTATTACACAGCTCTCACTTGAAATTAAGCGCAGATGCAACAGACCTCAGAAGATGATCCCTCTGTATTCATTTTATAACGTCCTCTCCACTGCATACAACGAATTAAAACAGAACATCCTTCTCATTATTCTATGGAATTTAAAAGAGGTCACACAAAGGAGAGAAGTTGTCTAGATGTTGTTTTAGTAGTCATAACATGTAATTTGCTCATAAAAATGGTCAAAAAAAACGAATTAATAAAAATTATAACTTTTTCTTGAAAATCTTAACGTCAACGTAGATAAATATTTTTTAATATAAAATAGGTTTGGACTCTATGATTTTTACTCCTTCAAGGCATTCTCGAGGTCGTCTCCCTTTTGTCTCAGAAATGTTGCAGCTTCAGATCCCTTGTTTTCAATGAGATCCCTGATTGTAAAGCCCAGGTCTATGGCATCCCAAACCACAAATGCAACATTGACCACGATGACAACTTTACCGACAACTTCACCGACCGCCTCAGAGCCAGCTCTAGCCCTTGCTTGGACTACGTCATCAGCCGCTTGTGCTCCAGCCTGACAAGTTGCTTGTACCACATCGTCAACAGATTGCGCAGCCGCCTTTCCTGCCCCTTGTGCACCGCTTTGGGTTGCAGCTTTTGCACCGGCTTGACTCGCTGCCTGTGCACAGGCCATTACCTTTTGTGCTACTTGGACTGCCATTTTAGTAGGTGTTCCCGAGGAGAAAAACACAAGCTCACGAAGGATCCTCATGACCACAGGGCTTCCCAATTTGAGGGATTTGGCAAGGTAATAAATATAGATAAGCCTTACTCTTTCTTTCGCTATCAAAACTGTCTGGACGATCCTGTTTACCTCATTTACACTCTCTATGGTCTCATCTAAGTGTTTCTCGGCCTTTTTTATTTCAGCAGAATTTATCAGACCTTCAACGATGGCTGTCCCAAGGTTTGTAGTGGCTCCAGCGCCCCCAACACACAATCCTGCTATGGACAAAGGAGTAGCAACCCCAGCTGTCAGTATCGCTGCAATTCCTCCACCGATTGAGAGAATCCCTCCCACTATTCCAACGCTGGTTCCAACCGCATGTGCTGTCTTGCAGTCCCTCCACACGTCATCTAGTTTCTTAGCAGCTGCACGAAGACTCTCAGCAGTCTCTTTCGCGTTAGTATTCATCTTCTCTGTTTTTTCTTGAAGCACTTTTAAATCTCCTTTATCTTGCTGCTTTTCTTCTTCGGGCAAGAGGTTGTTCTATTCTTTGGCGTTCTCTCTACAATTTAGCATTGAAATAACTATTTATGATCAGATGAATACCACGTACATAGATAAATACATGTTAAACGCCCCAAAGCCAATGTATAATTGATATGTTTGCCAGATAGAATTTAACCGCCTCCCGGTTTGCTCAGTTGGTTAGAGCGCCGGATTGTGTTGTGCGGGAGGTCCAGGGTTCGAGCCCCGGCCGGACCGATACTCATGGTCTTAAAATAAGGAGGAGAATTTGCTACCTTTCTATAATCAAGAAATGGATAGATATTCTAGTCTTCTCGGATATGGACGAATAAACCGTAGGCCCCGTCTCCTGCATGGTTAGGGGTAGGAGACGTTAATTTCCCACGCACGAGATTACTGTGACGTGGATGTCCTCCCCTGGGGTGGGATGGGTGGGAATTGACCCCGAAAAGCCCCCAGGGGGAGTGGTCAACTAACGTATGTATGTATATGTATGTATAGTACAGCCAAGACGTCCAAATGAGAACAAATTTTTTCTTGACTGTCAGAGTTTATTTACCGGGCTCTCCCCCCCCCCCCCAAAAAAAAATAACAACAGCAAAAACAACGACATAACAAAACAGAACAAATCAAATCAAAACAAAACAAAACAAAACAAATCAAATCAAAACAAAATACTTCTTCGTGAGCAATCAGGCTGGTTTTCAGGTTGCAATTGTTTGGAGTGCTGTTGAAAGCCGTTCTTTAATCATACTAATTTACCTGGTTTACGACGGAGCAGTCAAGGGGTTCGTTTCTGTCCATTTTGCCAGTAGTACTGATCCTCTCAATAGTGCAGTTAGACCTAAAAAGAAGAGGTTAAAAGGATCAGGCCACTGTGTGATACACTGAGAATAGTGGTTACATTATCTATTTAGTAAAGAGATCAGGGAGAGTACAAATGGACTTGAATTCTTTTCCAAATTATGAGGTGTTGATGAACGGCTTGTTCCTTGTTGGAGATACATTCTAAGAGGCTCTTTTTTATTAATACGAAAATAACAGAACATTTATCGCCATACATGCTCAAAAACAAAAAACAAAAGAAACAAACAAAAGAAAAGCTATCGATATTTTCACTTGGGTTCGATAATCACGGAACATTCTTGTTATTCTCTGGAAATGAAACACGTCAAATATATTTCCGATTGTTGAAATGTAAAGTTTACCGAATTATGATAGAAGCAATATAAAAGAAATAATTACTCACCCTTTGGTATATAAGTCTCAAAAAGACGTTTGGGGGAAATGAGATAGCTTGTATGTAAAATCACGAATAAGCCTAGTGATAATTCGTTATGGATGAGGAAAGAGTGTTTGGTTCTCTTTTGTTCGTAGTACTGGGTGCTTAGCTTTTTGGCAGTTTGTTCAAAAACATGTCACATTTTATGGTCAGTTCTTGAGAACTAGCCTTGGTGGCACTTTTCATAAATACAATGAAGTAGTTTACATGAGATCATTCCTTATGGATTAAGTTTTGTACGGGCGAGACTAAATAACCTCCACCGAAAATAATCAAGGAGAGGGAAATAGTGTTGCTTGTGTTTGAAATGAAATCACCAATATTAAGTACAGTGGCCAAATGTTTTTGAATAAGGGAAAATTACCTCGTTTCATTTTCATTTTCCTGCCCGGAAGAGAACTAGCTTGGTCGACACTTAAATAAAGCACTAAATAAAACCAGCTAGTTTATAATCCTCATTGAAGACGCACTAAAGGTATATATGGGCAGTGCTGAATGACCCCTGCAGAACTAAATCATCAAGGAACGGTGATTGAGACATCTGACTTGCCTTACCCAAACCTTGGCAGATTCAAAGAACGTGCTGCACGCTTTTAACATTTCACAGAACCTGATGTCAAATGAAGGAAACGTTAATTATGAACGAGATCGTCATTCTTCCAAATTAACAGATAAGAGGCCAGGTTATGACAGGTGAGAGCCGAATGGATTTAGGAGTAAAAAAGGGGGAGGGTGGAGTGGGTGGAGGGAAGTCAAAGTGACTTCGATTGGGAGAGAGGGGAGATCATCCCATATTTTCTCATTACGGGAGAGTCTTCTATCACAAGGCTGTTAGAATTACTAATTTTTACTCTCACGAAAAGTGTCCGGGTCGGACACATAAAGCGGAGAAGATGCCGAATAATAACAGAACAGCGTTTCGACCAACAAGTTGAATGGCGGCGAAGAATGCCAATATTTACAATACGATCCGGTCGCCTTTTCACCAAAGATTACGAGACTCAGGAAGCCGTTAAAACCACATGATGAAGGGCGGTAAGCGAAAGAAAAGGAATAGTTTTACGTTCCTAAAATTTTAGAAGCGCTTCATCACGTGTGAAAAAGGATAGCGAGTAAAGTTACTACTGAAGGGTTGTGGTCTACATGACATACAAAAAACGAGAAACGGAACGGACTAAAACATAAAACCTTGTTGAGGAATAGCCTCAACAAAAGGCAATCGAAAAAGCTGACCTTTCGAATCTGGAATCTTTTCTTATTGTAATATGGAAGTTTTAGCCCGTCTTTTAAAAAATAAAGACAGTAAACTGCTCACTAGTCAGTGACACAAAATGAGATGTGTTTATTCTCACTAAGTCTGGAACACGTCACGTCAAACGAAGCGATTTAATCTACAATACATATTTTGCTGTCCATCATCTGCGCTTGTGATCCATCTTGCACCGCGAGACTGGACTCCATATATTTTATATCCCTCATCACTTTCTTTATTACTGCCACAGTGTTCTACTGCACTTTTCCACAGCGAGTCATTTAATCCTGGTCTCTGCCAATTTAGTTCAGTACCTGATGTACACTTCCAGCTGGAGTTGGTGACTATGCCATCACTAAACGAACCGATGACATAAGGCTTTTTAACACTTTCTACTTCGATAGCGATGAGTTGAGCTGTCGGCAAAATGGTAAAATTATAGGCCCAAAACTGATGAAATTTTTTACAGTTCATCGTATCGGTCTCCTGTCTGCCATCCACATAAATTTTCATGCTGTCTTTGCAGCTTAAACTCGCCTTGACAACTCCTACAAGACGGAAAATTAAATGTTATAAGCATAAATGGCCTCCCCACAGCGCAATCATGAGTATTCTTCTTCATAATTTAGAATTAGTTCACAAAAAATGAGCTTCACGACCAACCTGTTTCCTCGTTGCGAAGCAGTCTTTTATGGTCACATGTTGCCTTTCTCTTCTGCCAAAAAAGATTTAAACAAAGAAATTTCAAGTTTAGCATGTATGAAAATGAAGTAGACCTCCACAAAGAAGCGACGACAGACGATGAAATGTTAACTTTGTTATTTCAAAAAAGTTGTATTCTTTTCTGTCTCGCCCTCCATTTGAGCTAAATTTCCACCTTATACGAGCAAGAGAATTGTTATAATTGTATCTTAATTCATATAATGTTAAAGCTTTCAGCCGAATTGAGGATCCGAGTAGATGCGCGAAATTTCGAAAAAAAAAGGTGACAAAAATATGGTTAAATAAATTATGTTTGATGATTTCAGTCACTCTCAAACCTCAAGCTGTTGAAACGTGCAACCAGGAGTCCAAATTAATGAAGCTTCGTTAGAGCAGGGGTCGTTTAGGTTGCAGTTATTAAGAGAACAAGTACCGGTACCAGTGATGTCGTGGTCTTCCACTACGCAAAAATGGTATGAAATGCAGGCGAGGTCTTCTTGGCAAGCGATGATACAAGAAAACCATTCCACATCTTTGATTGTCTTGTATACAAAACCAATTGAGGCCGCCTTGTTATGAACGGTGAATGTGAACGCTTCAACGAGGCACAACGTCACCACAAAACGCAGTTTAATAGACATCTCCATCAGAGAATGCGTCGTCAATCGATTTTTATTTCAGTTCAATCTTTTTTATCTTATAGCTGCCTGTCTGGTTTCAAGTTTCTTCGCGTTAAATGCAACCAGCTACACTTAGCAAATCAAATAGTGAGTTGTAATTAATATTGCAATTTCCGTGTGTAAAAAGGCCTCTTGTGTACACTTCTCGACCTTTTTAGCAAAATTTCTAACGATTGATTCATCTTTCAAAAGAAACGCTTTCTTACAGGTCAATCCAAATGACAACTTGAAATGTCAGTGTTTGCAAATTTTCAAACCTCCGCCAATAGTTACCATACTTTACATGTATAATTTACTTTGGTAAAGCTCGTCATTTAATTCTGCATTAAATTTTGGTAACAAGCTCTTCATCTCAGAAAATGCACTTTTTCGTGTGATTTTGAAATGTGTGTCAACTGAGGCTCCTGGCCATTAATTGACCCTTATTTGCAAAGCTAAAAGTGGGTAAAGGTTTTGATTAAGTGATCCTGAATCTCATGGTTAAACAGGTTGTTGGCGCCTAAAATTATCCAAGCCTGAAAAGGAAAATAAATAATTACTCAAATTGAGTTCTGAACTGTTATTTAAAAGGAATATTTGATTTAAAATAAGATTAGTTTGATTAATTAGATATTGATTTCTTTTTAGAGGGGGGGGTGGGGGGCTTAAAAGAGGATTTACGGTAAATAGCGCCAAATGACCACCACGTGGACAACAACGAAATCAGAAGTCGTTCGCTAGTAACACGTGCGTCTGACAACTCGCCGGTCACGGCTCGATTCTTATCTCAAAATCTGGCCCTTCTTCTCGCTTTATAGTGGCAATCCATTGCGATCTCAATAAAGAAATTGAAAGAAAGTTGAAAAAAGATAAATTCTGGCCACTCTGACTTCTCTTGTCGTTTGTACAGAAGTTAACAGAGTAATGATCGTGGGCCATGCTTACTTGCCCTATATCCCCAGTGTAAACACTAGTGTAACACACCCACAAACTTTATGCCCCTCCAGCCTCGATTTGGTGCTTCACGCAATCCAAGATGGCGCTACGTGATAAAGGTGTATTGCACCTCGAATAGAAGTTGTTTCAATTAAGGAAGCTCGACGATTTTTACTAGACTTAAGATATACGTGTTTCTCCAAAAGAAATCTTTTTCCGATTGAGAGCAGACAGCCAAAGATGCAAACAAAATAACGATTTGTTATGACTTTTGATGATGCAATCCCGGCGCTAGAATGATTTCAAATTCTTGCACGCCTGATTGACGATAAACAATCTTTAATTTTGAATCGCTTCACCTCACATCTCAAGCAGAAAACGGTATTTCAGTATAATGTCGTTGTTACGTGCAGGAATGACTGAGAGATGCCCGCTAACAAAGCATACATAAAAAATAGGGATCAATGAACGCTTTTCATTCCACTAATTTATTCATATTTTTCTCGTTGCCATGCACCCACCAATAACGTAGCTCCATTTTCTGCCTTTAAAAGCACACACAACCCACAATTCCTCTATTCGCTCCGACGAAGGGCTAACGCTCGAAACGTCAGCTTTTGTAATCATTACGGTGGCCAATTTACCATTTCAACTTTGTTGATATATCCAAATTATTTCGTTACTCCCACCGACACAGCCCCAAACAGTTTCTTTCGAAACTATCAGCCTTTAAAAATTAGACTCCCGAGTACGATATAGCAGTTACCCATTTCAACTATTATTTAATTGGTTTTACACTGTTAAATTTACTTAAGTTAAAGACTAAGTTAAGTAGTTCGTAAAGCAGGCTTACAATCCTTCATGCCGTATAAATATTCATCGTCTTGATGAGCTTCGAATTCCAATTTCCACCACTGAAGACCACAACGCTTGGCTTTCTTGATTAATGGCATTCTTTCGTGTACACAAACTCTTCGGGAGGACTTCATAGTGAACTCTATATTCTTTATCTTCTTCCTTTCTCGGCTATCATCTTCTTCTTCTCTTTCTTCTCTCCGGATATCGCAAGGTCAAAAGGTCATAGCCTCGTCACATCGTAGCTTCTACAAGTTCAGTTAGCCGGCCACGAGGGTAAACCCTCGGGTTAAAAACCTCTTATACTTCTCACAAGCCAGCTTTGATGCATTTACTGTAGGTATCTAGAATGTTCTATTACTATTTATAGCGTATTATTTTTGGCTGTGTCTCACAAGGACTGCGAACTAGGAACTACCGAATTCACGAATTTGATTGGCTGAAATCAATATTGAAAGTGGTCTAGATTTTCCCATCTAGACCGGCATCTAGACCGGTCTAGAAAAAAAAGGTACAAAGAATATAAAAAATTGGCATATAAGTCACAGCCATATAATAAACATCTTATTAACCCAGCGAGGTCGGTCTGTATGGGAGAATCTTGATCTCGGTCGCTGGTACAGATTTCACTGCGTTCGGTCTGTACTGGCGAGCTTGGTCGTCAAGATTCTCCCATACAGACCTCCCGCTCGGTTAATAAGAATTAATTACAAGTTTTACTATTTTTGGAAACTGCTGAGTCGCATGAAAAATGTTTCTGGAATATTACAGACTAAAGATAACTCTAGAAAAGTCTGGGATTGCGTGACAGATTCGGTGAAAATAATTCGATCCTCGTAACATTGCATACATGTTCAAAGGAACATTTCTATACGTACGTACTCTTTCACAAAATAATTATTTTAAATTGAGACTTCATCGCCAAGACTATTGAATCGATCATAGGGACATCGATCATAGGGACATCTAGTCACTTTGGACATCTGGACACATTTGGACTTTGGACATCCAGTCACAAGACACCTTTGTTCGTCAAATGCCACTTGATCCTGACCGGCTGCATCCAAGACGTCATCAAAACAGCGAGGAAATGTTTTCAAAAGGGAAAGTCCGTGATGCCACAAATAGAAAAAGATAAAAAGGTAGACCAACGAGGAAAGCTTCTCGGTGTAAACAGAAGGATCTTACCTCAGCTTTAATTAAACTTCTTCGATTGCGGCGGAGTAAATGTTGAGGTACCTCTTCGAGCGGCTAACCGGTCGAAGTAAACTAACATCGTTAGGATATCTGATAGATGTCATTTGCAAAACAATTGTGTTCACTGGAAGCCGGGCAGGGCAATGATAAAAGAAAACAGGGAAAGCCCCTCTTCTAGGAATACTATAAATATTCAACCAATCAAAGGCTTTGTTTGTGTGACGCTTTTGTCTCGGCAGATCTATAAATTGACTGCACTTTGTATTGTGGAAGCCGTTCCTGCTCCAGCAGCTGGCTAGTTCATTCAGTGAAGCTGAGTTGAGAAGGTCCTGATCCATCACGAGGTTTGCAATGTGTTTCTTCTTTATACGGCCAACAGTTTGCTTTTTAAGTTTTTGATTTTGAATCGGCTGAATCAATGATTGTAGGGCACAGTGAAACTATTAATTTTCCTTGTATAAATCTCCGACGTTTGCGATCGGTGCGCAAAAGGCAACGGGTCAAATTCAACAATTCAGCGAATGGCGAATGTGTGTTATGTTCAGTGCTATGTCACCTCCTTTTAAAATTGGCTACAATTTTTTCAGCTTTCAAGTATTTCTTGCGATTTGTTATTCATTAATTCGGACTGAAAGGCCATCGTTTCCGTTTGCTACGTAAGGCGTTAGTCAGGAGGTTCGGAAACGATTTTGTAAGCTTGAACCATGCAGACTGATGGCTTCAATGAATATTGTGTTTTGGATGACAGCCATTCGCCTAAACACCAAAACACATCATGCCGGAATTATTTATGATGTCCAACGCCGAGAAGCTCGCGGTAGTTATTATTTTGTACCCGATCGAACTAATGTTAATTAACCACTATCTTCCATTGTCTGTAACCTAACTGATCACAGAAGTGACGTCAACAACGTTAAAGATTTAATTTGAACCACCAGGCGCATTTCACTGCAGAGTTATTTTCAGAGTTTTTTTTTTGTGTTCTTTTTTTCTTCGACAGACATATGATATTTTCTCTTTGTTGATTCTCTGTTGATTGAGAACTCGGGCGAGGGGAAATGTTTAGGTCTAAAGTCCACCATGGATATCATGCAAGACTTGATTCTATTTGTTTCAAGCATTATGAGTTGTTGCTAAATTATCGACGAACTCAATTGCCACATACCATTTTAGTTTCTGTTTGTATTCAAATTGAATGTACTTGCCATACTTTTTAGGTCCATGACGTGGTTTGACCTGGTAATGAGAGCTCTTTGTTTGTGAATTGAGACGGAAATCATACGGCAAAGCACTCTTGACTTCAAATCTGTTTGTGAGAAGGCAGCTAGGGCGAGCATGAGTACCTTCAAAGAATTTTCGAGAACTATTGACGCTAAAATTTCTTTCAATTGACGGAGTGAAAGGCGTGAAGCAAATGTAAATTTTGCGATAGTTCGGTAATTTTTGTGAAAACATCACGTGAACAAGGGATTTCTCACTAAAAGACATCTGATAGGTGCCATGTACATGGCTAGTGCGTTCATGAAAAGATTACGACACGATCAAAACAAACTCGTAGCTTCCAAGAGAAAGCCCCCATATCTACTAATTCTGTGACAGATGGATTAAATGCGTTAAGACATACGGTCAAGGAATCTCTGAAAAATTACTCATTGATCAAATTGCTGCTCGACAGCTGATGGACAAGGTTCATTTCGAATTTTCAACACTAAAATTATCTCTTTTCTGAGGAATTATAGTTGCACGCAGCAAATAGAATCTGCAATAGTTTATCAGTTTTCCCAAAGATTCTGCTTGATCAATCATGATGACATCTAGGAAATTTCCGTTTTCTAGGAAAATTCTTTTTGGAGCAGCAACTGAAGTGAGCTTATTAATTAACAAACACGCTGTTCTCTAAACACGCACCCTTGAAGATTTTTTTTTTCCCACCGTCATCAACTGAGTTTATGGTTTCGGAAATCCTAAGAAACAGTGACCTCTTACCATAAATGCTCATGTTATGTGAAGTTATGAATTTTTCATTGAATCTGTTTCTACTTCGATCAGTACGAAGACATCGTTCGTTTTTCGTTGAGCGCGGGCTCCGGTTCCCGAACAGCGTCTATAATCGAGCCTACGAAAATATGACAAACTACGTTTTGCGCGTTTTAACATTTGACACCCTAGCATCAATATGCATATTCTCCATACCGTTCTTTATACATTTCTTAAGGTGCTGACAAGGAGAATTTGCTGAACAATCAAGACCTTAATGTTTGATTCAGGGGTGACATCATATGGGAGAAATCCGATGTTGGTCATTTATGCCGGTTAAAGGGTTAATTTATAGTAACTCTGAATGATTTTATTAATTATAGGAAACTTTGGTCGCAGAATGGTCACGAAAATAGATAGCAATATGGAAGATGCCGTCAGAGGTATAAATGAGTTGTCTGAAGCTGAAAGGCAACAATGTGAGAATGGTTTGCAAGACCTTCTAATGAAGACGGTAGATGCGCGTGACAAAATCCAAATAGCCGCCGACAGTTTTCGCACAGCAGCTGATACACTTGATCAGGTATGGCGGGACTGTAAGATAGCACACGCTGCTGGAACAACTGGTGGAATAATTGCGAGCTGCCTCGCCCTTGCAGGTGTAACAGTGGCGACTGGGGGTGCTGCCACGCCAGTACTATTGGCTGGACTGGGTTTTGGAATTGGTGGAGCTGTCACAAACATTGGAACAAACTGTGTAGAGTCCTCCATAAATTCTGCTCAAATCAAGAAGGCTGAAAAACTCTTGGGGGAGGCTTTAGACAGCATCAACGTAGTTCATACGACTGTTCAGAGTTGGCTGGATAAGAAAGAAAAGATGAAAATCTTATACATTTTATATCTCGCAGAAAGCTTCGAGTTTCTTGACCCTGTTCTGTTAAACCTGCTTCATGATATGGTATCTACTGCCTTCGGGATCCCAATTAACATCTTGAAAAGGTTATCTGCCGCCGCAGCCCCTTCGAAGGCCGGAGCGAAACTCTTAACAAACGTCGGTTCACAGGGTGGGAAAGGAATAGTACAGCTTGCTGATGACGCAGCACAAGCAGGCAAGACAGGATTGCAAATGGCTGATGACATGGCTCAAGTGGGAAAAGCAGGATTGCAAGCCTCTGATGACGTGGCACAGGCTGGTGCCAAAGCAGGGTCCAAGACGGCAGGAAAATATGCTGGTAAGGTCTTGATTGCAGCTAACATTGCATTCCTGATGGTGGATTGCATTGACTTGGGCTTCACGGTCAGAGATCTTGTTGAAAACAAGGGATCCGAAGCAGCAAAAGAGTTGAGGAAGAAGGCAAATCAACTCGAGGATTTATTGAGGAAGTGAGACGCGTAAAGAACTGTTGACGTTTTATACTAACGACGAAACCGAAACACCTTTGAAAAGACGTGAATGCAACCATTTCATATGAGAAACATATAAGTATTGACTCTCCGTTTCGGTTTATTGATTAAACGTCGCTAGCTTACTTCCATAAGGCTCCGTAGAGGTGCTCCATGGTTGTCTTAAGTGATACATAGCAAGGGTTTCACAGCTTTGTTGTACTATATGCAGTATTTAATATAGCGTTAGCCTACAGAGCAGGCGTAATTGGGGTAAGCGGAAAATGGCCGCCATCTCTGATTTTAATGGCAGCGGAAGGCTGGGGAGAGAGAGAAATTTGTACCAAATTAGACATGGCCGGTTAAATAAACGATTGCGTGCTTCTTAGAGTTAACTCGCCCTAGTAAGACGCCTGCAAAGCAGCGTGGAAAGGTGTGCGAATATTTGCAAAGAAACCGATCCTTAAATTTACAGGCGTGAGAGTAACAGTCTTCTCATTGTATGTAAAATTGTCAACAAAAATACTCAATCAGTGTTTTGAATTTTTACAAATTTTAAATTCTCAAAGTTTTTTTTTAGCAAGACTGAATTCCAAAATGACCTTGAAAACTGTAAAAAAAATGTCAGATATTTGGATGACACTAGTATCTAGAACTCTATTTTTGCACCTTTGAAAGTTTTTTTTATGAATCCAGTGTCTTAATTAATGAAAGATCACATGTATATTCGTTACAAAAACCAGGAAACGAGGTAAGGATCAAATAACCTCGTCGTTTTCACAGTAAAAAGGACTTGTGATATCTAGATCATGATTTTTTTTTCAGTGAGCATTAAACTGATTGAAAAATTATCTCGTTATTCCTAGTTATCATTCATGTATTCTCTACGATTATTGATTCTCCATACCACTTTTACGGTAAAATAAAGGTGTTTTGCTATGACGCGTGATGGTCACATGATAAATTGATAGGGAGTCGCGTGACCGATCTCTATGGGTATCTTAAACCTGCATAGCAGCGCATGGTAAGGTTTACCATTTCACTAGTAAAAAAATGTGACAGAATCAATATATGAATTTTTCTGACTGCAGCTGTTGATTGTGATTATACTAAGAGCAGTCCTTCCTTTTGGGCGAAGTCCGTCGTGCGAGTAAAAAAAAAATAAATAAAGTGAAAAATAAATTGATATTAGCGTGCTACAAGGAACACAAGGAGTGCTCCGGCTTCCAAAGGACGGCCAAGTGGGTTGGTTATCAGCAATCTACTATCATATGAGTGTAACAACTTGTATAGGAAGAGCTCGACGATTTTATTTCAGCCTTTATTCAGAAGGATACGACTACGGTTATAAGTGGAGAAAGTGACAAGTGCAAAAAAAAAGAAAAACATTGATAATGACCCCTAAGCAGCAATCGCTGGACTGAAGGATTGATTTTTCATCCGCTCATGCGCACTTGGCTGTATCCTTAATTATGAATCACGTCACATAAGCAGAATACAGAATTTTATCGTTTTAGCTAAATTTGCTTACGAATTTTCCTGTGGAATTCTTCCTTTTAGTTGTGTCACTGAACTATAAAGAAATATAATGGAAAACCATCGAAAATTATTGCTGCAAATCTTTGGAATCATAATTTTTATTTCTAAAGGAGAAAATAACTATCTGATGAACTTTATTTACTAAATAGAAACTCGTTGCGAGGATTCAAATTTACGATTTCAAAATCAAATTCTATGTTCGCCAGATTGATCTAAACAGCTGTGAATTTCTTTTATAAAAGCTTTGTAAAAATTATTGCATTTATTCAAATATGAAACTAAATATAGATCTATAAAAATCTACACAAAAACATAACTTCGTAACTAAGGAAGTAACCTCGACACCTGAAAGATGCCGCAGACTTTGTAACCAGGCCTTTGTCTACCATCATGAAAAAAAACCTTGCTACAGTCTTGCCGAGTTCCTGAAAACTGAAAAGCTGCTCAAGCAGTATTCTCGTAGGGGAAGCCTTATTTACATAGCCTGCATTTTGTTCACGGAAAGACTGGGGCAAGATCAAAACAAATTAAACTATTCGCTTTGTGTAAAAATTATCATCCAGAAAGATTTAAACAAGTTCTGACAAGTGTTAGGAACGAATGTTACCAATTGTCAAACATTTGGTGGCAACAGCTGAAAAATTAGTTTCGCCCATATTTTAAAATTAGCCGGGTTGGTCTCCATGGGAAATAAATCAAATTAAACTGGTCGCTTTATGTAAAAATTATCGTCTAGAAAAATCAATTTCGTTCATATTTCAAAGTTAGTTAGGTCTCTCATTGCAGTAGTTCGTTTGGAGTGTACTTCAACTATCAATAGAGAGTTACAGCTCGTATGGGAAAAGCTCGACGATTTGATGTCAGTCTATATTCAGAAGAGTAAGACGACGGTTTTATTTGGAGAGAGTGATACAAAACAAAAATATTGTTAATGACTCCCAAGATGCAATTGCTGGACTGAAAGATTGATGTTTCATCTGCTCATGCGCGCTTGGCTGTATCATTCCTTAATTATGAATCGCGTCGCATAAGCAGGGTATAGAATTTTACCGTTTTAGCTAAAATTTGCTGACGAATTTTCCTGTGCAATTCTTCCTTTTTAGTAGCGTCACTGAACTATAAAGAAATATGGTAAAAAAAACAATCGAGAATTATTGCTGCAAATCTTTGGAATCAGAAATCTTTTTCCAAAGGAGGAAATGACAATCTGATGAACTTTACATACCAAATATAAACTCGTCGGGAGGAATCAAATTTGCGATTTAAAAATCAAATTTTGTTTGCCAGGTTTATATGAACAGCAGTAAATTCGTAGCCCTTTCTTTAATAAAAACTTTGCAAAAATCATCGTATTCATTTAAATATGAACCTAAATTTAAATCTACATAAATCTACTCAAAAACATTACCTTGTAACTAAGGAAGCAGCAAGCTTAGTAACCAGGCCTTTGTCTACCATCAGAACTAAAACCCCCGGTCCCGCTGCGGTCTGACCGAGTTCGTGACAACTTAAAAGCTACTCGACTATTTTATAGCGTTAATTTTAAGTAATTTTATATGACTTTCAATTTATGCCGCAGCTCGTAGACAACATTACTTTTACCGTCGTAACTTTTATGACGTTTGTGTAACTGTACTCAGGGCTCTTGTTGCCAGTAGGTTGCTCTTAAGCAACTGAAAGGACCACTCTTATAAATTAAAAAAAGGCATCTGTCTGTCATAATAAAAGTGTCACTAAAACCACAATAAATAACAAGTGCAGTGTTCTCTAAGCATGCGCAGAGGATTTTTCCCCGGAGATAAATATCATTGATTGTGTCTTCGTAGTGAAAGAAAAATTAATAATTAATAGTTATTGTGAATGATTATATTACAGGTAGCAAAAAGAATGCCGCAAAGCCAATCAGTAACAAGGAATTAGAAAGAGCTGTCAGAGAGACAAACGATTTGTCTGAAGATGAAAAGCAAGAGTGTCAGAGGACTCTATATGACCTTCAAATGAAGACAATGAGGCGTGTAACAAAATCAGGATAGCGGCTGCCAGTCTCCGTGCAATGGCTGAAAAACTGGATCAAGTATGAGAGGACTGCAAGATAGCACGCGCTGTTTGAACTACTGGTTAAGTAATTTCGGGCGGCCTCACCCTTGCCGGTGCAACAGCAGTGACTGGGGGTACTGCCTTGCTAGCGGCTGGAGTAGGTCTCCTATTTGGTGGAGCCGCCACAAACATCGTGGCAAGCAAGGTAGAGTCCTCCAAAAACTCTGCTGAAATCGAGAAAGCTGAAAAACTCTTGGGTGAGGCTCCATAGAGCATCAATGTCGTTGAAACTACTGTCCAGAATTGCCTGGATATTAAAGAGATGACGAAAATCACAGTTTTTTTTTTTTTTTTTACATTTTACACCTCGCAAAAAGCTTACAGTTTGTCGACCCCATCTTGTTGAACGTATTGAAAAAGCTTTCTGCGGCTGCAGCCTCATCGAAGGCCGGAAGAAACCTCTTAACAAACTTCGGTGTACAAGGAGTGAAAGGAATGATACAAGTTGCAGATGATTTGGCACAGGCAATTGCCAAAGCAGGGTCCAAGTCAGCAGGATTGATTGCAGCCAATACTGCATTCCTGATGGTGGTTTGCATTGACCTGGCCTTCATGGTCAGAGATCTTATTAAAAACAAGGGAAGCGAAGCAGCAGAATATTTAAGGAGAAAGGCGAAGGAACTCGAGAATGTCTTGGACCAGCAACAAAGACCTCTTTATCTCAGACCTGGCTCTTTTTGAGATGGTGTTGAACCGGGGGAACGAGATAAACAGTTATGACTTTGTGAGACACCACACTTTCAAAAGGAAACACTGAATCAAAGATTCTTTTAATTGATTTATATGTTGTTGCCCTTATTAGTGTTGAACTTTTAGTAGTAACTAAGGAAGGTACATAGTGTCGTCATTGTAATCGTAATCGTATTATCGGTAGCTCGACAGTTTTACAACAATAGTTGTAGTATTGAAATGCATAAATTTGATCTTGTATACCCCTCAACTAAGTTATTCTTTGGAGTGTTAGCATTTTCAAAGATCTAGAGAACCGGAGCGGATACGAATGATGACAAGTTGACTTAAACGTTTAGTGTTCATTGCTTTCCCTTTCACAGCGGCCATAGATTTCGATCTTTCATCCCTTGCATTTGTCAACTCAGGCTTTGATCGCTTGAAATTTTTCTGTAGCTGTAAAACAACCGTCAGTAGATTCTGAGTTTTCAGTTCTCAGTAAAGTTATAGTTTGCCTCTTTCAGTTTGTAGCAATTGAAATGATTTAATCAGACTGAATGTATTTTCCATTGCATCCTTGAATGTCCAAACAAGACGGACAAATCTAATGATGTCATTTTTATCTCCGTTATAGAGGATTCGTGTCTTATGACTTTGGAGTAGCGTTTTCTTAGAGAATCAAACTTGTAAAATGTTTTTTGTCTTTTATTACGGTAAACATTTCTTTGGTTATTTAACCACACCTTTATTTAATGCGGTTAGTTAACATCAGTAAATAACATTACATTAATAGACAGCAGTAAAGAAAGGCTTAAAGTGCCTAAGTAACGAATTAACTGTAACACGATTTGGTAAAATCACTCACCGTAACCTTATATTTTGCAACTTAAAAGGCTTCATTTTGCCCTAAGTTAAAAGGCTGAGTATGTGTAGCAGCAATTTGTCGGAGAACAAACCAGAAAAACAAAGCAAGACAGTAACATTATACAACACAGCGAGGAGTATCACTGAAAAAAATACAAACAGCGAACCTCATGCTTATCAGCATTTCCCTTGAGTAGAGTCATTGCAACCTTTTTCAAGTAAAATAAAATCCTAGCGTATACATGTCAGTGTTCTGTTTTTGTTTTTTTTAGCCTATTATTTGATAATGCAATCATGGGGCTAGAATGAAATCAAATTTTGCACGTCTGGCTGGGGTAAACAACCCTTGGTTTTAAATCGCTTCACTTAAAGCAGATTACAGCATTTCATCGTTGAAGCTGTAATTTCCAGATGCAAACTATCCTGCAGACTCTATCTCTTTTCATTAATTTTTCAATAATCATCATTTAAGGAAAACTGTTAAAATGAAAAGCTAACCTTGAGCAAAAACAACTGGGTGTTTTCAGTGCCCTCTTTATTAGGGAAAAACCCCTTTTACCACATTAAGACAAATTAACGGATGAGAGCCCAGGAATGTCGCGAACATCACGTGCTCAGTCTATAACTTTGAAGGCTGTTTTACAAGACTTCCACAGAAACACAGGATTGTCAGCGCATTCGATTAGAGGAGTATTTTTTATTACTTATTCTTAAACAAAGTGGGTTTGAAAAGTGGTAACGACAGCTGGATTTAGGCAAATTAAAGCATGAGCGAGCAGGAACTTTATTTCAGACATTCAGTTACAAGGCGGCTTTGTTCCTCGAAACGCCAACAGACCCTGACTTGCTGTTTCCAAGACATAAATACAAACAGTGAACCAATGTTTACAAAAGGGAAAGTCCCTGTTTCCAGTTATAGAGAATTACAAAAGGTGAACCAGTAAACAAAGCTTGTGTGTGTCAAAAGATAGATCTGATTGGCTCAAACGTGAAAACTTGAATGAAAATTAATTGAATGCACTGCAGTGAATAATCGGTGTAGCGAAACCTCTCCAAGCGGCTTACCGGTTAATACGAGGCCCAGCTGAGTTGCGGAGCAAAACCTCATTAAATACCAGGTTTGCAGAGATGTTGCTTTATCATACTACAGCTGGATTTTAAGCTTGTGCCAGTTTCTATTGACCATTACTGGAATAACAAAAGCGATCATGAAGGTTGAAAGAGTGTTTCGTTTGTAAAATATAGCCTCTATTGAGATTCGTTTGAGTGAAAGAAAGAACTTCAATCATTAAATTCTAAATCGGCGGAGGAAATAAAATTGCTTGCTTAATTTTGTATTTACTACATTTTCGGTGATATCCTTGTATAATAAACACTCAAATTTCTGCAGCTGATGTAGCATGAGTTCTTCTTTCTTTTGTTCTCAGAAAGCATTTTACGCTAAAAAACTCTGCTGAACTTTTGTTTATAACAGGTGGACCAAATCGGATGATGACGTTCAACTCACAAATTCGTGTGCAATTAAGATATATGGCACTACTTTAACCACTAACCAAAGGACTTTCTTCGTCAATAAAGAAAGTTCTCAAGATGAGACTCGTCAATCTCGTCTAACTGAAACCTTTATAGGACTTCTTTCTTGTTTAGAATGTCGAAAGATGTAAAGGAAAAGTTGGTGTTTTTATTCCAGTGGTATGATCACAATTATTTCTTTCACGAATAATTAAGCTCTTCAAGAATTTACCTTTTCAGGTTTAAAACGGGTTAAACAATGCATACAAATTCGTAGAAGCAACAGAACCAATTTTAACTGTTATGAACTGATTCCTAGAATCGAATTCCTAGAAAGAAATTTTCCAGTATATGCCCGTCTTACTAGTCTCCCTCGCAGCCGTTTTTAGTCTCGTCACGCAACGCTTCTCCCCACAAACGGCTGCTCACAATCGTACAACATTCCTTTCCCCTACTTAAACCAATCATCATTTGGGTTACATCTGTTGAGAACTGTGCGCGCCAAAGTAGTCTAACCAATCATATTATTTGTTTCATCTTCGAGTTCAAAGCTTTCAAAATGGCGTCCTTTGAAGAAGCGTTTGACTTTGTTAGTAATACATTTTGAATTCCTAGTTTAAATGAGCAGCAAAAAACTGGAGTTAGGAAAATAGTTGAGGAAAGAAAGGATGTATTTGTCAATCTTCCTACTGGTTTCGGGAAATCTCTCCTGTATGAAGCACTACCACTCGTGTTTGATCTTACCTCACAAGAGCCTGGTCATATCGTCGTCGTTGTCTCACCATTGGGGAAAGCCTTATGAACGACCAAGTGTCCCATTTGAGGGAGCTAGCGTGTTGAAAGCGGCGAATATTCCTTAGTTTACGGATCCCCTGAAGCGTGGTTAAAGAACGAACGCTGGAGATTTATGTATTCCAAAAAACTGTGTGCCATTGCCGTCGATGAAGCGCATGTTGTAAGACAGTGGTAAGTGTTTAAATAAAAACGAGTCTGCAGCAAAATGTTATGTTACATGTATGTTTTAAATTAAGCAGTATAAAGGAAAGGACAATAAGAATGTAAATATTGTAAATAGAAAATGTAAATAGTTTAGTCAGTATTAGTATTACACTGTGGTCTTATTTTGGTTATATCGTTATTTTATTCTGTCTGTGTTATATTACACATGATCACCTGTAAAAATATTGTGTCTAAATACAAGACATTATCATCGTAGTATACGCTTCTGAATGGTTCAGATTACCAATAAATTTGATATTGGGTGCCATGGTGTAGCCTATTTGATTGTCACTACATAGATAAAAGCTAAACTTTTTAAACTTTTATACCCCTAGACCCTAAAAGGAAGTAAATGCCCCATCAACCTATTAAAACTATGCTTGAAACTAACATCGTTTAGGGAACTTAGTCTGACAGGACCTGTCCCAACACAAATAAAACCTAAAAGTTCTAAGATGGTAGACCCCCAGACCCTAAAATGGAGATAAATGTCTCATCAACCTAACAAAAATCTATGCTTGAAGCTAACGTTGTTTGAAGAACTCAGTCCGATAGGACCTTGAAAGTCCTGGCAATGTTAAAGGAGCTAGAGACTACAGCTTTCTGCATGTTCCTTAGCACTGAATGACATTAGTATTATTATTATTATTATTATTAAATTATTAAAATTAATAAAGTTTTCATTATGATATTACTGTTATTATTAGAAATTTCATTATAGATTAATACTGTCTATTTTCCTTTTGATGTGTTGGGGAACATCACAAGATAATTAAATGAAAGCATTCTGTGAGTCTTGCTTCAACCTTCTGAACATGAAAAATGCAGTAGAAATTAAGGAAAGTCAAAATAAATCAAATGTTGCTTATGTTGTGCAGTATATGGATAAGGACATGGAACTGGAATTCTATTTTGGCTGGCTTACTGATGAGCTGAAACAGAGTCAGGAAAAAACAGAAAGAACTATTATTTATTGCCAGACTGTAAGATAATGTGGTTTACTTTATGCTACCATTAATGTTTTACTTTAATGTTTATTGGAAATGATTCAAAACACTTGCTTGTTGAAATGTTGCATTCCTGCACTCCTGAAGCCAATAGGCATAACATTTTGGAGTCCTTTCAGTCTGACAATAGTACCACCCGGCTACTAATAGCAACAATAGCCTTTGGAATGGGCGTTGACTGCTGTCATAGAGTCATACCTTTTGGACACTCCAAGAATGTGGAGTCCTTTGTTCAGGAAACTAGTAGGGAAGGAAGGGATGACCACCAAAGTGTTGCATATGTTTTTTACCATGGAGTTATGTTAAACCATATTGATGCCCATATGAAGTCTTTCATTGTGGACAATATGTCATTGTCACACCTAGAAAGCTCAGCATTGGAAGAGGAAAAAGCCAATGATTCATGCGACGATGATGTATTGCCACTAGTAGTATTGGCAACTGTTGAGAATGTGGCATTGGATCACTGATTACTAATAAGTGACATTAACGTGTTTGACTTAACTGTATCATGTGCTGGGCAGAGGCAGATTAAGGACTTAAAGAAAGAGGGCCAAAGGGCAGGGCAAAAAAGTTTGGCAATAAAAAAAACAGAACACAGAGTGGTGGAAATCACTGTGGGGGAGGGGGTTGGGGAGAACAGTACAGCTTCTTTGGCCCTCCAACTACATTGTGGTAAGAAAATGAGTGATCTAATAAATTCATATTTTTCAATCAGATTACTGGTCAATTTCATTGTCTGATTAGTGACATAAAATTAATTTTGTGCTACTCATACTCTCTCATAGCAATTGAAAGTATCGTCATGTGAAGTCACAAAAGATGGAACATCTGTTTGAGATTAGTTACATTTCACTTGTGAAGAAATTACTGTATACATGTACATGTAATAGAGAAAAATAATTTATGATAATGGTCAGAAGTTTGATTAAGAATGCTATGAAAGATTCCATGGATTATATTGATCAATTGACTCTGAAAATTGAATCTCTTCATTGGTGCTGCTGCCAGTATCAAATTGTATTCTGCTTGTATATTGAGCAAAAATTTTAGACTGCTATTAGTCACTATTCAGTGAGATTGCAAATCTTTCAGACTTTTGAATAGATCAGATTTGTATGAAGACATTTATATGAACTTCATTTATATCAGTAGTTGCAGCACCTGGGTACTTCTTGGGTTAAAATCTGGGCTAACAGACTTTTCCAGGGTCCTGTTTTGACATTTTTTGGCTGTAACAGTTTGTCATCATCGGCACATACTTGTCACTACGCTCTCATATATTGTACATTTGTGTTGTTCCAGACTATTCATAGACTACTTAACACTGCAGTGGCATACTGAATAGACAGTGTGAATTCTCAAAAGCTATGGACTACAGGATTCAATTTCCCATGAGGCAACAAAACAAAAATGTTTTGTTTATTCTGTTTATCTAGCTCTGATACCCTGGCATGACGGTTTCTCTAGTGTTTGTTTATCCAGTGATATAATTTTGGGGCGTCTAAATCAATACACCAATAGAACCAATAGGAAATCTTGCGGGAGTATAATGTCCCTGTTGGCTGATCGTGGTAGAAATATTAGAATTGGCTGTAGCATTTGAGGTACAAGTCGCATTGACAGGATCGAATTGTAAACATTTCGAGGATTTCCCACGGCACGAGGCTTGGATTTCTCCACCGTCGCTCTCAACGCTTAATAAGCGCTTCTTTCTGGGAAGTTCTCGATCCTTGAAGATTCCCTTCAATTTATCTTTGAGGTCTTCAAGATGAACAGAGGCCTTTTTGAACTTGATAAATTGTCAGTAGCAAGCTTTACAAACTGAAAACTCGCTAGTCGCTGAATAGTAGCTCACATTCACATCCAGACAGGAACTAATATTCGCCGGGAAATCAAAAGAACTTTTTCCAAAAAACATAAATTTTTTCTTTTTTCTCAACTGAAGTGGAACAAATAAAACAACGATCACTTTGCAAAACCTTCTTCTGCGTTTCCTCCAGCAAGAAACTACGATGAAATGCAGAATTTGAAAACGCGGGAATAACGATATTAATTACAATCTCTTGTGCTCTGATTGGTCACATAAGAAACAATGTCAGTGATCTCATTGGTGCAAAGACAACAAAGGGAAAGGAATGTTGTACGAATGTGAGCAGCCGTTTGTAGGGAGGAGCGTTGCGTGACGAGACTAAAAACGGCTGCGAGGGAGACTATCGTCTTACATGATACATCCAAAACTTTATTTCCTCTCCAATTTCAGAGCAACCATACAAAATTTTGCCAATACCTTGCTCTCTTGATTTAAACGTAAATAGACACAAAGGAAAATTTGGCTTTTCTCTTTGGAATGGTCACAGCAGAGGATTAATCATATAAGCAATTACTTAATATTCCACGAATATGGAACCAAAACAAGTATAAAAATTTTCTAGGAAAACCATCAAAGACATGTTTATATCTGCTACGGGAACCTCATTGGTTCCCTAGTGAAAGAATCACGTGCTTTCTTCCATACAACGGGAGACTTTGATCAGTGTATTTCCACAGAGGGGCTCTTGTAAATAACTTGGAATTGTCAAAGCAGACAGATAGTCATAAAAGCAACTTGTTATTCCAAAATACAGAACCAAAACAAGTTTGAACTTGTCTAGGAAAACAATCATGTTAATTTCTGCTACTAAAACCTCATTGGTTCCCTGGTGAGAGAATCACGTGCTTACTTTCATGTGATATTACGGGAAACTTTCATCAGTGTACTTCCGCAGAGGGTCTCTTGTAAACAACAACACTTAGCAGAGGAAACAATTCAACACCAGGTAGGTCGAATTTTTCTTAACCTACATCAGCTAGTTTTTCAGTGTATGCTATACTGTGCTCGCCGTAACTGAACTAGCTAAATAAGTGGTTACTTGACATAAATAAAAAAGTCCAGAGAGCACTTAAAACCTACGGCATTCTAGCGATGCGTAAGACGAGTCAAAGTCGGACGCCCACTCTCACTTTCGAGCGGCGGATAGAAGAAAATCTAAGCACTAACATTTTCACACTATATCATTCTGTTTATTGCATTATGCTTATAACTTGAAAGGCTAGTTACGATGTGCCTGAATTATTGTACCGCAAGTTACTTTCGTTCTGAGAAAAAGTTTCCCGCTTAAAATAAAATAACACTGCTTAGCTTTCGTTTAGAAAGTATGGGCCTTTCCGTATCGGAAAGTGATAGGAAAGTGGTCAGCTTAGGAACATGGCACTTTTTAACCATTAAGCAAGAGAATTTCTACGTCACTCTTGTAACTTGGGAGAAAATCTTGTAACAGTTTTTCAGCTTCGAAATATTTTTTGCGATCTATTATTCATTAATTCCTGCTGAAAGGCCATCATTTAGTTTTTTCTCGTTATGTAAGGCGGTACTCAGGAGGTTCGAAAACGATTTTGCGAGCTTAATCTTTGTAGACTGATGGCTTCGACATACAAATATTTTGTTTTCATATGGAAGAATGTCATTCGCCTTAACTCCAAAACACATCATGCCCCACGGAATTACTTATGGTATGCAAAGCCGAGAAGTTCGTAGCAGTTATAATGTTGTTCTGTTGTGCTTTAAGAGCGAGACATTGACCCACCACATTCGACGGATCCGATTCAACTAATGATATTTTACAAAGGAACCGTAATTTTCCATTGTCTATAATCTTCTTGATCATAGAAGTGACAACAACTATGATCGAATCTAAATTGAAACCACGAAGCGCAGCAAGTTGATTCTGCATGATTAGTCATATTAACTAGGAAATTTTCCATTTTCAAGAAAAATTATTTTTGAGCAGCAACTGAAGTGAGCTTATTATCAAACACACCGTTCTCTAAACATGCGCCTCTGAGGACTTTTATTTTTTCCATCGTTTGACCCTCATCTACTTAGTCTATGGTTTCAGAAATCCTAAGAAACGGCGACTGCTTATCATAGATGCTCCTGTTATGCAAAATTATGAATTTTTCATTGAATCTGCTCTACTTCGATCTACGAAAACATGACAAACCCCATACCGTTCTTCATACATATCTTAAGAAACTGACATGGAGAATCTGTTTAACAATCAAGAGCTTCTTAACTCACAGGCAGCCCAAGCTCGCTACTAGAAAAGCGGACGCGACTCTTACCGTGTTGCGTAACGTTTTATATTTATAAAGGTTTGTATGGGATGTTATCGGTTTGCCTTAAAAGAGAGAAAAAATTGTCTTGTTTTGAAATAAAATGGGCTTACCTTATTGCCTTGTTGTTTTCTTTGTTGATTCCGAGCGTCTCAGGCAATTTTGAAGCGTTTTCGGCGAGTTAGCGCTATGTTGGTGTTCAACTGCTAAAAGAAAGACAAGGCAGGAAACCTATTTTAGAAGCGTCCGTCGCCCGAAGCAAATAATTCCGCCAAAAAATTACCACCAGTCTCGATTCCTCCAGAAAATCAAAGCAGAGATGTTGCAGTTCCATTTTCCATTCACTCGATTCACAATTCCTCCCACAGATCTTTCACTAGCGATACTTTTATCTCCAGATCGATCGGCTTTCCAATTTCGAATTTGGCTACTTGAAACGTTCGCGGCCCGTTCGCCGATCGCACAGTATGTTGGGTAACAAAAATAAGCCCGGCGAGGGTAGCCAAGGTCAACCAAACTGGTGTTACAGGGCGATTTTCGCTGCAGATTTTCATAGTTCTTCACCCGCCTCTGTTTGTGCGAGCCTCGTTTTACTAGCTTTACTCTGCTTCCCCATATTTGCTTTATTAAGTGACCGAAAAATGTCGAGTTAGGAGGGCGGGAAAAATTTTCTTTCACTTGCTCCGCATCAGAAATTATGTCGTTGACTCGAAAGAGACCTCCCTCACAGTGTTCAAAGTTCCGCAGCAACCTACAACAGAATATGTTCATATTGTACATGTATTCGTAATAATTTATTGTATCCGTGATAGAATTCGAAGGTATCGTAGTTAGTCTTCCTCGTTAGTTATATTTTTAAAAGCTTACCATGCCTTCCATGCAAGCGATGAAGTCATCACGTTAAAAAGAACAGGAACAAAAAAAATAATGACTTCGGCGAATTCGAATTCGAGGATGAGATCAACAATGACGATCCATCCTGTATTCACGAGATCAAAGCAACGATCAAAACAGCAATGTCATCAAAGCAAAGTAAAATTTAACTTAGTAAACACATTTCCATTCGATGTTGATTGGTCGATCAAAACAATGCGGTCTTGACAAAACCTCTCGAGGGGACCAGGGGAGCTAACGGGTTTTGTTTTGGACTGCAGGCCGCTGGCTACCCTCGCCGGGCTTATTTTTGTTACCCAACATACTGTACGATCGGCGAACGGGCTGCGAACGTTTCAAGCAGCCAAATTCGAAATTGGAAAGCCGATCGATCTGGAGATAAAAGTATCGCTAGTGAAAGATCTGTGGGAGGAATTGTGAATCGAGTGAATGGAAAATGGAACTGCAACATCTCTGCTTTGATTTTCTGGAGGAATCGAGACTGGTGGTAATTTTTGGCGGAATTATTTGCTTCGGGCGACGGACGCTTCTAAAATAGGTTTCCTGCCTTGTCTTTCTTTTAGCAGTTGAACACCAACATAGCGCTAACTCGCCGGAAACGCTTCAAAATTGCCTGAGACGCTCGGAATCAACAAAGAAAACAACAAGGCAATAAGGTAAGCCCATTTTATTTCAAAACAAGACATTTTTTTCTCTCATTTAAGGCAAACCGATAACATCCCATACAAACCTTTATAAATATAAAACGTTACGCAACACGGTAAGAGTCGCGTCCGCTTTTCTAGCAGTGAGCTTGGGCTGCCTGTGCTTAACTTAGTCATCATTTCCTGTATTCTCATGAACTTGATGTTTGATTCAGGGTTGATATTGAAGGGAGAAATAAGATGCTAGTCACTAGGAGGTAAAGGGTTTATTTGTTATTCAGAATGATTTTTTTAATTACAGGAAACTTTGGTTACAGAATGGCCGCGAAAATAGACAGCAACATAGAAGATGCCGTCAGAGGTATAAATGAGTTGTCTGATGCTGAAAAGCAACAATGTGAGAATAGTCTGCGTGACCTTCTGATGAGGGCTAAAGCTAAAGATTTGTGTGTCAGGGTCCAAATAGCCGCTGACAGTTTACGCACAGCAGCTGATAAACTTGATCGGGTATGGCGAGACTGCAAGATAGCACACGCTGCTGGAACAAGTGGTGGAATAATTGCGAGCTGCCTCGCCCTTTTAGGTGGAGCAATACTGAGTGGGGGTGCTGCCACGCCAGTACTGTTGGCTGGATTGGGTTTCGGAATTAGTGGAGCTGTGACAAACCTCGGGACAAGCTTAGCAGAGTCCTCCATAAACTCTGTTGAAATCGAGAAGGCTGAAAAACTCTTGGGGGAGACTTTAGACAGCATCAACGTAGTTCATACGACTGTTCAAAGTTGGCTGAAGAAGAAAGAGATGACGAGGATCGCATACATTTTATATCTCGCAGAAAGCTTCGAGTTTGTGGACCCCATTCTGCTAAACCTGCTTCATGCAGTGGTATCTGCTACCTTCGAGATCCCCATCAGCATGTTGCAAACGTTGTCTGCTGCTGCAGCCCAGTCGACGCCCGGAGCAAAACTCATAACAGAAGTCGGTGCACAGGGAGGGAAAGGAATAGCACAGCTTGCTGATGACGCAGCACAAGCAGGCAAGACAGGATTGCAAATGGCTGATGACATGGCTCAAGTGGGAAAAGCAGGATTGCAAGCCTCTGATGACGTAGCACAGGCTGGTGCCAAAGCAGGGTCCAAGACGGTAGGAAAATATGCTGGTAAGGTCTTGATTATAGCTAATATCGCATTCTTGATGGTGGATTGCATTGACTTGGGCTTCACGGTCAGAGATCTTGTTGAGAACAAGGGATCAGAAGCAGCAAAAGAGTTGAGGAAGAAGGCAAATCAACTCGAGGATTTATTGAGGAAGCGAGACGCCTAAAGAACTGTTGACGTTTTATATTAACGACGAGACCGAAACACCTTTGAAAAGACGTGAATGCAACCATTTCATATGAGAAACATAGAAGTGTTGACTCTCCGTTTCGGTTTATTGATTAAACGTCGCCAGCTTACTTCCATAAGGCTCTATAGAGGTGCTCCATGGTTATCTTAAGTGATACATAGCAAGGGTTTCACAGCTTTGTTATACTATATGCAGTATTTAATATAGCGTTAGCCTACAGAGCAGGCGTAATTGGGGTGAGCGGAAAATGGCCGCCATCTCTGATTTTAATGGCAGCGGAAGGCTGGGGAGAGAGAGAAATTTGTACCAAATTAGACATGGCCCTTTAAATAAACGATCGCGTGCGTCTTAGAGTTAACTCGCCCTAGTAAGACGCCTGCAAAGCAGCGTGGAAAGGTGTGCGAGTATTTGCAAAGAAACCGATCCTTAAATTCCAAAATGACCTTGAAAACTGTAAAAAAATGTCAGATGTTTGGAGGACACTAGTATTTAGAACTCTATTTTTGCACCTTTGAAAGTTTTTTTTATGAATCCAGTGTCTTAATTAATGAAAGATCACATGTATATTCGTTACAAAAACCAGGAAACGAGATAAGGATCAAATAACTTCGTCGTTTTCACAGTAAAAAGGACTTGTGATATCTAGATCATGATTTTTTTTTTTGAGTGAGCATTAAACTGATTGAAAAATTAACTTGTTTTTCCTAGTTATCATTCATATATTCTCTACAATTATTGATTCTCCATACCACTTTTACGGTAAAATAAAGGTGTTTTGCTATGACGCGTGATGGTCACATGATAAATTGATAGGGAGTTGCGTGACCGATCTCTATGGGTATCTTAAACCTGCATAGCAGCGCATGGTAAGGTTTACCATTTCACTAGTAAAAAAAATGTGACACAATCAATATATGAATTTTTCTGACTGCAGCTGTTGATTGTGATTATACTAAGAGCAGTCCTTCCTTTAGGGCGAAGTCCGTCGTGCGATTAAAAAAAAAAAATAAAGTGAAAAATAAATTGATATTAGCGTGCTACAAGGAACACAAGGAGTGTTCCGGCTTCCAAAGGACGGCCAAGTGGGTTGGTTATCAGCAATCTACTATCATGTGAGTGTAACAACTCGTATAGGAAAAGCTCGACGATTTTATTTCAGCCTTTATTCAGAAGAATACGATTACGGTTATAAGTGGAGAAAGTGACAAGTGCAAAAAAACAAAAAAACATTGATAATGACTCCTAAGCTGCAATCGCTGGACTGAAGGATTGATTTTTCATCCGCTCATGCGCACTTGGCTGTATCCTTAATTACGAATCACGCCACATAAGCAGAGTACAGAATTTTATCGTTTTAGCTAAAATTTGCTTACATATTTTCCTGTGGAATTATTCCTTTTAGTTGTGTCACTGAACTATAAAGAAATATAATGGAAAACAATCGAAAATTACTGCTACAAATCTTTGGAATCATAATTTTCGTTTCTAAAGGAGAAAATAACTATCTGATGAACTTTATTTACTAAATAGAAACTCGTTGCGAGGATTCAAATTTACGATTTTAAAATCAAATTCTATGTTCGCCAGATTGATCTAAACAGCTGTGAATTTCTTTTATAAAAGCTTTGTAAAAGTTATTGCATTTATTCAAATATGAAACTAAATATAGATCTATAAAAATCTACACAAAAACATAACTTCGTAACTAAGGAAGTAACCTCGACACCTGAAAGATGCCGCAGACTTTGTAACCAGGCCTTTGTCTACCATCATGAAAAAAAAACCTTGCTACAGTCTTGCCGAGTTCCTGAAAACTGAAAAGCTGCTCAAGAAGTATTCTCGTAGGGAAGACTTATTTACATAGCCTGCATTTTGTTCACGGAAAGACTGGGGCAAGATCAAAACAAACTAAACTATTCGCTTTGTGTAAAAATTATCGTCTAGAAAGATTTAAACAAGTTCTGACAAGTGTTAGGAACGAATGTTACCAATTGTCAAACATTTGGTGGCAACAGCTGAAAAATTAGTTTCGCCCATGTTTTAAAATTAGCCGGGTTGGTCTCCATGGGAAATAAATCAAATTAAACTGGTCGCTTTATGTAAAAATTATCGTCTAGAAAAATCAATTTCGCTCATATTTCAAAGTTAGGTAGGGCTCTCACTGCAGTAGTTCGTTTGGAGTGTACTTCAACTATCATTAGAGAGTTACAGCTCGTATGGGAAAAGCTCGACGATTTGATGTCAGTCTTTATTCAAAAGAGTAAGACGACGGTTTTATTTGGAGAGAGTGATACAAAACAAAAATATTGTTAATGACTCCCAAGATGCAATTGCTGGACTGAAAGATTGATGTTTCATCTGCTCATGCGCGCTTGGCTGTATCATTCCTTAATTATGAATCGCGTCGCATAAGTAGAGTATAGAATTTTACCGTTTTAGCTAAAATTTGCTGACGAATTTTCCTGTACAATTCTTCCTTTTTAGTAGCGTCACTGAACTATAAAGAAATATGATAAAAAAACAATCGAGAATTATTGCTGCAAATCTTTGGAATCAGAAATCTTTTTCTAAAGGAGGAAATAACAATCTGATGAACTTTACATACCAAATATAAACTCGTCGCGAGGAATCAAATTTGCGATTTAAAAATCAAATTTTGTTTGCCAGGTTGATATAAACAGCAGTAAATTCGTAGCCCTTTCTTTCATAAAAACTTTGTAAAAACCATCGTGTTCATTTAAATATGAAACTAAATTTAAATCTACATAAATCTACTCAAAAACATTACCTCGTAACTAAGGAAGAAGCAGACTTAGTAACCAGGCCTTTGTCTACCATCAGAACTAAAACCCCGGCCCCGCTGCGGTCTGACCGAGTTCGTGACAACTTAAAAGCTACTCGACTATTTTATAGCGTTAATTTTATGTAATTTTATATGACTTTCAATTTATGCCGCAGCTCATAGACAACATTACTTTTACCGTCGTAACTTTTATGACATTTGTGTAACTGTGCTCAGGGCTCTTATTGCCAGTAGGTTGCTCTTAAGCAACTGAAAGGACCACTCTTATAAATTAAAAAAAGGCATCTGTCTGTCATAATAAAAGTGTCACTAAAACCACAATAAATAACAAGTGCAGTGTTCTCTAAGCATGCGCAGAGGATTTTTCCCCGGAGATAAATATCATTGATTGTGTCTTCGTAGTGAAAGAAAAATCAATAATTAATAGTTATTGTGAATATTACAGGTAGCAAAAAGAATGCCGCAAAGCCAATCAGTAAGAAGGAATTAGAAAGAGCTGTCAGAGAGACAAACGATTTGTCTGAAGATGAAAAGCAAGAGTGTCAGAGGACTCTATATGACCTTCAAATGAAGACAATGAGGCGTGTAACAAAATCAGGATAGCGGCTGCCAGTCTCCGTGCAATGGCTGAAAAACTGGATCAAGTATGAGAGGACTGCAAGATAGCACGCGCTGTTTGAACTACTGGTCAAGTAATTTCGGGCGGCCTCACCCTTGCCGGTGCAACAGCAGTGACTGGGGGTACTGCCTTGCTAGCGGCTGGAGTAGGTCTCCTATTTGGTGGAGCCGCCACAAACATCGTGGCAAGCAAGGTAGAGTCCTCCAAAAACTCTGCTGAAATCGAGAAAGCTGAAAAACTCTTGGGTGAGGCTCCATAGAGCATCAATGTCGTTGAAACGACTGTCCAGAATTGCCTGGATATTAAAGAGATGACGAAAATCACAGTTTTTTTTTTTTTTTTTTTTTTTTACATTTTACACCTCGCAAAAAGCTTACAGTTTGTCGACCCCATCTTGTTGAACGTATTGAAAAAGCTTTCTGCGGCTGCAGCCTCATCGGAGGCCGGAAAAAACCTCTCAACAAACTTCGGTGGACAAGGAGTGAAAGGAATGATGCAAGTTGCAGATGATTTGGCACAGGCAAGTGCCAAAGCAGGGTCCAAGTCAGCAGGATTGATTGCAGCCAATACTGCATTCCTGACGGTGGTTTGCATTGACCTGGCCTTCATGATCAGAGATCTTATTAAAAACAAGGGAAGCGAAGCAGCAGAATATTTAGGGAGAAAGGCAAAGGAACTCGAGAATGTCTTGGACCAGCAACAAAGACCTCTTTATCTCAGACCTGGCTCTTTTTGAGATGGTGTTGAACCGGGGGAACGAGGTAAACAGTTATGACTTTGTGAGACACCACACTTTCAAAAGGAAACACTGAATCAAAGATTCATTTAATTGATTTATATGTTGTTGCCCTTATTAGTGTTGAACTTTTAGTAGTAATTAAGGTAGGTACATAGTGTCGTCAATGTAATCATAATCGTATTATTGGTATAATTTGGATATATCAACAAAGTTGAAATGGTAAACGCAGCCCCAAACAGTTTCTTTCGAAACTATCAGCCTTTATTCATTCGTATTACTGGTAGCTCGACAGTTTTACAACAATAGTTGTAGTATTGAAATGCATAAATTTTATCTTGTATACCCCTCAACTAAGTTGTTCTTTGGAGTGTTAGCATTTTCAACTGAAGATCTAGAGAACCGGAGCGTATACGAATGATGACAAGTTGACTTAAACGTTTAGTGTTCATTGCTTTCCCTTTCACTGCGGCCATAGATTTCGATCTTTCATCCCGCTTGCATTTGTCAACTCAGGCTTTGATCGCTTGAAATTTTTCTGTAGCTGTAAAACAACCGTCAGTAGATTCTGAGTTTTCAGTTCTCAGTAAAGTTATAGTTTGCCTCTTTCAGTTTGTAGCAATTGAAATGATTTAATCAGAGACTGAATGTAATTTCCATTGCACCCTTGAATGCCTAAACAAGACGGACAAATCCAATGATGTCATTTTTATCTCCGTTATAGGGGATTCGTGTCTTATGACTTTAGAGTAGCGTTTTCTTAGAGAATCAAACTTGTAAAATGCTTTTTGTCTTTTATTACGGTAAACATTTTTTCGGTTATTTAACCACACCTTTATTTAATGCGGTTAGTTAACATCAGTAAATAACATTACATTAATAGACAGCAGTAAAGAAAGGCTTAAAGTGCCTAAGTAACGAATTAACTGTAACACGATTTGGTAAAATCACTCACCGTAACCTTATAATTTGCAACTTAAAAGGCTTCATTTTGCCCTAAGTTAAAAGGCTGAGTATGTGTAGCAGCAATTTGTCGGAGAACAAACCAGAAAAACAAAGCAAGACAGTAACATTATACAACACAGCGAGGAGTATCACTGAAAAAAATACAAACAGCGAACCTCATGCTTATCAGCATTTCCCTTGAGTAGAGTCATTGTAACCTTTTTCAAGTAAAATAAAATCCTAGCGTATACATGTCAGTGTTCTGTTTTTGTTTTTTTTAGCCTATTATTTGATAATGCAATCATGGGGCTAGAATGAAATCAAATTTTGCACGTCTGGCTGGGGTAAACAACCCTTGGTTTTAAATCGCTTCACTTAAAGCAGATTACAGCATTTCATCGTTGAAGCTGTAATTTCCAGATGCAAACTATCCTGCAGACTCTATCTCTTTTCATTAATTTTTCAATAATCATCATTTAAGGAAAACTGTTAAAATGAAAAACTAACCTTGAGCAAAACAACTCGGGGTTTTCAGTGCCCTCTTTATTAGGGAAAACCCCCTTTTACCGCATTAAGACAAATTAACGGATGAGAGCCCAGGAATGTCGCGAACATCACGTGCTCAGTCTGTAACTTTGAGGGCTGTTTTACAAGACTTCCACAGAAACACAGGATTGTCGCGCATTCGATTAGAGGAGTATTTTTTATTACTTATCCTTAAACAAAGTGGGTTTGAAAAGTGGTAACGACAACTGGATTTAGGCAAATTAAAGCATGAGCGAGCAGGAACTTTATTTCAGACATTCAGTTACAAGGCGGCTTTGTTCCTCGAAACGCCAGCAGACCCTGACTGGCTGTTTCCAAGACATAAATACAAACAGTGAACCAATGTTTACAAAAGGGAAAGTCCCTGTTTCCAGTTATAGAGAATTACAAAAGGTGAACCAGTAAGCAAAGCTTGTGTGTGTCAACAGATAGATCTGATTGGCTCAAACGTGGAAACTTGAATGAAAATTAATTGAATGCGCTGCAGTGAATAATTGGTGTAGCGAAACCTCTTCAGGCGGCTTACCGGTTAATACGAGGCCCAGCTGAGTTGCGGAGCAAAACCTCATCAAATACCAGGTTTACAGAGACGTTGCTTTATCATACTGCAGCTGGATTTTAAGCTTGTGCCAGTTTCTATTGACCATTACTGGAATAACAAAAGCGATCATGAAGGTTGAAAGAGTGTTTCGTTTGTAAAATATAGCCTCTATTGTGATTCATTTGAGTGAAAGAAAGAACTTCAATCATTAAATTCTAAATCGGCGGAGGAAATACAATTGCTTACTTGATTTTGTATTTACTACATTTTCGGTGATATCCTTGTGTAATAAACACTCAAATTTCTGCAGCTGATGTATTATCTGAGTCCTTTAAGAATAAAAAGGAGGCATTCACATAAGTTTTCAAGTCAACTTTATGTTTGACTCGGGAATAATGATAATGCATAAGATTATGACTGTTTAGGAAAAAGGAAAAGTCTGTTTACGAGCTCGTGGCCCATCAGTGTCCGGTGCTTAACTCCGGTTTCCATAGCATGAAGCGACTAGGAGTATTTCTACTCCCCCCTGGATGGGATGCCAGTCCAGCGCAGTGTTATCCCCCAGCATTAATTTTGCCGGTACCCATTTATACACCTGGGTGAAGAGAGGCACTGTGAGAGTAAAGTGTCTTGCCTAAGAACACAACAATGTCTCTGGCCGGGCCTCGAACCCGGACCACTCGATCCGGAGTCGAGCGCACCAACCACGAGGCCACCGCGCCTCTCACAAAGTAAAGGAAAAAGGAAGTCGATCGAAATCGCCATAAACTATTCAGCGAAAGGGACTTCTATTTCCACCGTACGTAGTCTTAACTAAAATGACACCATGAAATTCGATAAGCTAGGCTGACAAGCAGAAGAGGCTGGAGTATGATCGCGTATACTAAAACGTTGGGAAACTGAACAAAGTCAAAACAAAATATCGGCGAAAGCAAAGCGCTGGTACTCCGCGGTAGCGATTGTAAGATGCCAAACAAACCTTACAAACGTCAAACAAAAACCACACCGACGCAACAACAAGGACAACAAAAGCATACTAACCCCTCTACATTTTTAAGGTGTGGGAGTGTTGTTGGGTGAGTATTTCTCTAAAAGGGACTCTTGAGTTTGCTGTACGTTCTTCCTCAGGGTGACTGATCAATAGATGGGTGTCGTTATAACTACTACTACACTTTAGGCGGTCAACGGTTCTCTGTCTCGGAAGGCAAATTTTCTTCTTGTGTCGTGGAGATCATGACTCAAGTTTTCCGGTATTAACATATTACAGATATAAGCCAGGGAGAGATTCCAATAGTAGGTAAAGTTCTTCACTTTGGCCCTCACAAACTATGAGTTGTCCCAGTCGAGCGGGTTCAGTTGATTTAGCGACCACTCGGGCAGCTATTGCCATCAACCTGACTATCACCACTAACCAAAGGACTTTGTTCGTGAATAAAGAAAGTTCCCAAGATCACTCGTCAATCTCGTCTGACTGAAACCTTTATAAGACTTCTTTCTTGTTTAGAATATCGAAGGATGTAAAGGAAAAGGTGGTGTTTTTATTCCAGTGGTGTGATCACAACAGTTAAGAGTACAGTTAATTACGTATGCAATAGTATTTTTCACGGATAATTAAGCTCTTCAAGAATTTTCTCTCAAGAACATCGTACCTTTTTAGATTTAAAACGGGTTAAACAATGCATAATAATTCGTAGAAACAACAGAACCACTTTCAACTGTTATGAGCTGATTCCTACAATCGAATCCCTAGAAAGTTTTCCAGTATATGCCCCCCTTCGTCTTACATACATACATCTTTATTTTTGGAATGGTCACAGCAGACAGTTAATCATAAAAGCAATTACTTATTCTACAAATACAGAACCAAAACAATCATCGAATGAGTATAAACTTTTCTAGGAAAACAATCATGTAAATATCTGCTACAGGAACCTCATTGGTTCCCTGGTTGAAGCATCACGTGCTTACTTTCATGTGATATTACGGGAGACTTTGATCAGTGTATTTCCACGGAGGGGCAATTGAAAACATCAAAAGTAAGTTGGTGAAACAAGTCAAAACCAGTTTTGCCGAATCTTTTTTACCCAACTCCAATTAGTTTTATCAGTGTATGCTACGCTGTGCTCGCCGTAATTGAACGAGCTAAAGTTATTTGACATGAATGAAAATAGTCCAGAGAACACTTTGTGCTCATAGATAAAGGCTGATAGTTTCTAAAGAAACTGTTTGGGGCTGCGTCGGTGTGGGAAACGAAATAATTTAAATATATCAACAAAGTTGAAATGGTAAATTGGCCACCGTTACGATTATAGAAGCAGACGTTTCGAGCGTTAGCCCTTCGTCGGAGCGAATAGAGAAATTGTGGGCTGTGTGTGCTTTTAAAGGCAGAAAATGTAGCTACGTGACTGGTGGGAACATGGCAACGAGAAAAACACAAATAAATTAGAGGAATGAAAAGCGTTCGTTGATACCTGTGGGATTTAGACTGCCGGTTTGAAAGATGAGCTTTTGTTCAAGAGTTTTACGGCTTTCCGTGCTACCTTAGTGTAAGGAAAGACCGCCGATTGCCATATGTTGCTTAGAATGATTAGGTAAATTAAAATGTCTAGCGACTGGTTTGGATGTGTCCTTGTCATTCCTCTCCACGTCGCGAAGGTGTTCTCGGAATCGGTCACCTAGTCTTCTGCCTGTTTCTAGACTTTTACCTTCAATGAGTTGATTCCTAGAATCGAATTCCTAAAAGTAATTTACATTCTATGGCTCCCTTGTCTTACGTACATGAATCCAAAACCTTTATTTCCTCTCGAATTTCAGAGTAACTATAGAAAATATTGCTATAGCTTTGCTTCCTGTTTTTTAAGAGTGAAACGCCGCAAAGGAAATGTTGGCTTTTTTTATATTTGGAATGGTCAAAGCAGACAGATAATCATAAAAGCAATTTGTTATTCCAAAAATACAGAACCAAAACAAGTTTGAACCTGTTTTGGTTCTGTCAATATCATGTTAATATCTGCTACTAAATCCTCATTGGTTCCCCGGTGAGAGAATCACGTGCTTACTCTTATGTAATATTACGGGAGACTTTGATCAGTGTACTTCCGCATAGGGGCTCTCGTAAACAACAATTCTAAGCTGGGGAAACAATTCAACACCAGGTTGGTCGAATTTTTCTTAACCTACTAGCCGTAACTGAACTAGCTAAATTAGTGATTATTTGACATGAATAAAAATAGTCCGGAGAGTACGTTGTACTCATAACCTACGGCACTCTAACGAAGCGTAAGATGAGTTAAAGTCGAACGACTTTCACCGTCGAGCGGCGGATGAAAGAAATTCTCAGCACTAACGTAACATTTCCACATCATTCTGATTGCATTTTTCCTATAACTTGAAAGGCGAGTTACGATGCGCCTAAATTGTTGTACCGCGAGTTACTTTCGTTCTGAGAAAAAGCTTCCCGCTTAAAAAAATATATCACTGCCTAGCTTTCGTTTACAACGTATGGGCCAACTCGGACAGTGATAGACAGCTCACAGTTCGGTGGTCAGCTTAGGAATATGGCACTTTTTAACCACTAAGCAAGAGATTTTCAACGTCACTCTTGTAAGCATGTAAACATCACACATTTTCTTATCAGTGAAAGCTAACGAGATATCTTTTAGATAGCTTTCACCATGCCAAAAAAATCAATCTAAGGAGATACGGGGAGCTATCAAAATGTAGATGTAAACCGATATTTGTTACTTTTTTCGAGTAGCCAAATCCATGCCTTTTATTGTTTTAGTGCTCGCCGTAATTGAACTAGCTAAATCAAGGGTTATTTGACATGAAAAACGAAACGTAACACGGGTTAAAGTCGAAAGTTTTCTTATCAGTGAATGCGAAGGATATATCCTTTAGATAGCTTTCACCATGCCAAAAAAATCAATCTAAGGAGATTCAGAGAGCTTTTGAAAGTGTAGATGTAAACCGATATTTGTTTCCTTTTTCGAGTAGCCAAATCCATACTTTTCATTACCGTGCGCTACGACATTTCTTGAAGCGAAAGTGAATAGGGCAACAAGTTCCTACTCAATTCTTCAAATTGTAGTATGGTTTGTAACAAAATATGCACTCAGTGATACGAAATTTCGCTTTCAAAGCAGAGTGTAGATCGTAATTTTGTAACAGATGTAATTAAGTCTTTGAGAATTTTCTCTCAAGAAAATCCTAAGTAATTTTTAAGTTTCCGAGAATCGAATTCCTAAAACGTAATTTTCCGCTACATGGCTCCCTTTTCTTACCTACATACATTCAGAATCTTCATTTTCTCTCGAATTTCAGTATTACCATGTGAACTTCTGCAAATATCTCATTTGCTCTCTTGCTTTGAATGTCAAATGAGACGAATGAAAAGTTGGCTTTTATATTTGGAATGGTTACAGCAGGGAGTTAATCATTTAAGCAATTAGTTATTTCACAAATATATAACCAAAACAAGTATGAACTTGTCTGGTAAAACAATCACGCTGTTGTCTGCTACTGAAACCCTTATTGGTTCCTCAGTGAAAGTGTCACGTGCTTACTTTAATAATCTCTTTCTCTTGTGGAACAAGGTACTCCTTAGTATGTACTCACAGAAATGTAGTATGTGGCAGGTTTTAATTTTCATGTGAGACAAATATTCTGCAACTCTGCCTTGACATTATAAAAGCCGCGAGTTCTTTCATTGCTACAAAAATTGTGCTATACCAGTAGCGGCATGCAGTTTTTGACTGTCTCTTTTTAGTCAATCGTTGCCATGCATCAAAAACCTCACTGAGCCCACTCATCCTTTTCTTTGATGCATCGCAACTCGTGAATTAGAATCCTCCATGCACTTTTCCCATGAAATAATCTCTATTTGTTCTTCACTACAGTACCGAGCCGAAACATTTTCTCCGAACATCCCTAAAGGAAACTCAGGGGCTAGGTCTACTGGTGTTCTTCCTTAAGAATGCATTCTTCCAGGTGAGTTGAATGTCTTATATTGTGAAATACTATTACTGTAATGATAATGACAGCTTGCAGTATTACATACCAGATTGCCTTGTTGAGAGTAATTTTTTTTTTTTCAAAAGTCTTATCGTTCGTGACTTGAAGTGTTGCGTAAGACGGTTTTCAATCCCACGAGAAATTGTGTGTATTGTCCGAATAAAGAGCACTTGTGAATGAACTGATGCATGAGGTTCTGGATCCGTGGGAAGCTATTAGATAGAATATTATATAAATAGGGTAAGAAAGATAGTAAGTTTATAATCCGGTAAAGAAATAGGAAAAGATGCGTTCCGTTTCAGTGTCACGAGTCTATGGTGAGTAAAGCCCATTACTAACTTCGTATAAGACACGCGTCCTGCATACTGCTAGGATCAGCAATGTCGATAGGGTCATAGTTTTGTAAATAGAATATGGAAGATGGTTAGTTTTGGGTTAGGTAAAAAATTAGAAACAGGAATCTTTTGTCTTGTCGCAAGCATGGGATGAAGAAAAAGATTCAGATTCCCCTTAGGGAATCAAACCTCAGACCTTCAGATCCCACGCTCCGATGCTCTACGATTGAGTCAAAGAGACAAACAGATAAAATATGTACTAACATGAAAAATAACCCTGAAAATTTTCTTCGCGACAGATACAGTTGCTCCCGGTCCTTTGCAGCGAAGGGGAACCAGATTCCATCGATTTTTATTGGAATCGTCGTTTACACCTTATGCATTACATCAATTGTTGCGATGGATTTTAAAGACCCGAGCTTCTCAAACGTGGACATGGTAATTGAAAAGATACGTTGCGCTCTTTTGGGAAGGGGAGCTCCACATGGCAACGGAAGAGATGCTCCCAGAAAAAGAAATGTTAATCCCTAGATGAAGCCAATTTCAGGGGCGTGACTTGAGTTACCTTACTGAGCCTATAAAAGTTGCATTGAAGAAAATTATTGAATGATATTTTCCATGAAATTAGCCATTTTTCCTGAGTCAGTTAAAAAAAAAGGAGGGAACATCCTCATCTCATGCACATAGGAGCCCCCCCCCCCCTCCCCTCCTCTAAATTTATGTTGAGTTACCAGCATTCGTGCAATGGAAGTCACGCTTTTGGTCAGGTATATTGCACATGTAACTGGTAAAGTCTGATAGACACGTCTTAAATATTAAGATCTCCACACACCTTCAAGGAGGAGAGCTATAGAAAATGTCCGTTTATTAAATATTTTCTCGTTTTTGTCTATCAATCTCTGCTACAAAGGCCTTTTCTGCTCGCCCATATCTGAATACAGTAAGTAATCCCCTTTACGTATGCGTGACTTTTTATCAATATTACGTCAGTAACATCTAAGTTGCAAGCCGATCTAAGTGAGTGACTGCTGTTTTCTTAAGAATCCGGACTTCTTGTTTTGTAGAAAGAAAAGGAAAGAGTAATGGATGAAATCCTAGAGAAAATAAATATTCTCTCTGAGGATGAGAAGCTGCAGTACAGGAGAGATTGGGAAGAGTTCAAAGACGAGACGGATGCGATGACTTCCAACGGGAAAAAAACCGCCAGGAGACTCCGAGCAATAGCTGATAGACTTGACCAAGCGTGGTGGGACTACAAGATGGCTTATGCCGCTGGAACCACTGCGTGTGTTGTAGGAGGAGTTGTAACATTAATGACTGGAGGTGCAGTAGCCATAAGTTTTGGACTTGCTGGAGCTCTAGTAAACATGGAGGCCACGTATAGATATGACAGTCATTCTGCGGAAATCGAGGAGGCCGACAGGCTCTTGAAGGAGACCGGAGACAACTACAACGTCGTGAGGAAAATGATCCGTGATTGGTCACTCGAGAAAGAAAGCATACGGCTGATGTACATTTATGGCCTTGCTAAAGCTCATAAAGTGACTTCCCCTCAGGTTTTGATGATTTTACGGGAATTGGTTCTTTACTCCATGGGGATCCCCTCCGTGGAAAAAGGAACGATAACTCTTCTTGAAAAAGCAGTGTTTAATTTGGGTGCGAAAACCGCTTTTCAAGGTGGTGCTGGAGGAGCAGCTCAGGCAGGAACACAAGCAACTGATGACGTAATTCAAACCGGCGCAAAAACCTCAACAAAAGAAGCATCAAAGGGTGGAGCACAAACTGTTGATGATCTGGCGGAAGCAGCTTCTAAAACAGTAGTAAGACTCCCGGAGAACATAATTGTTTTCGTAAACACTGCCCTTTTGGTAAAGGACGCCATAGACCTGGGCTTCACGATTAAGGATCTCGTTCAAAACAAAGGACATGAAGCGGCGAAAGATCTAAGAGAAAAGGCCAAGGAGATCGAGGATGCTTTTAAACTGTAATCGAAACTTGAGTTATTGGAACAATTCAAACTGACACCAACAGTTAAATGAAAAAAGTGCCTTACAACTGAAAACCAATCTTTTTTTTTCATTTCCTCCATATGGATTATATTAATTTCGTAGTTTGACCTATTTTGTTTTATTTTTTAAAAAAGAAAAAGCTTGGTAACAACTTTGTCCGCTGTTATATGTCAAGGGAAGAGTCAACAATAAGACTCTTCATTTTAAACTGATTTTTTTTTAGGGCAGTGTTGAATTATTGGCTCTAGGATGCCTTCCTGTTACGGGAATATTTATACGTTTTATTTTATGGACCCTTTTTAATTGCTATTGTGTATTCGCGCAGTTCAAGTTGTATCTTTCGATTTCTGCAGTCTAGTTTTCTTCGTTTTTTGACTCGAACAGTTGAGATGTAGATGATGATGAAAGAATTGGTACTATTGAAATTGTTATCACATTGTTAAAAGTATCGCCAAAATATTATTTTGTGGTCATTTATTATAAAATATTACTGTTAGGGTTTTTTGTGGGTTTTGGAACATATTTACTCGTCAACATTTCATAGTAGATCATTTCCGATTTATACAAGTTCATTCAAGTTCTATCGTTCAAGTAGTTCAAAAAATTTAGAAAAAGCCTCGATAGTTTTTGGATGGTCAACTGATTCATTTTGCATTGTTTCTTGCCTTCATTGTAGTTACTTTGAAAAGAAAATGTAAATAGAAGTGTTAGTGATCTTCCTGGAAAATTGCTTCTCATCGCAGTTGGCAGCTTAGTTTCAGCTCATAAATTCGCTTTCCTTTCATAGGATAATTTTTCCTCGTTGCTGTTTTCTGAACTTTACACCAACACCGAGCTATTTCCCGCTAGTGTTGAAAAAAATAGGAGATTTTTAAACCAATTATAATCAAGGAAATTGTTATTGTTTTGATCAGTAATATTTACTAAATTCACCGGAAAAAAAAGTGACACAATCAATTAATGTATTTTTCTAACTGCAGCTAACCAGCGTGAGCAGTCCCTCGAATCCTATTCGGTGAAGTCGGTCGAGCGAGACAAAAGAATTGGTGAAAAAATAAATTGATGTAAGTGAACTGTACGGAACACTAGGAGTGAGGCGCACGCAATTAACCACAGTACAATGCTCATTGGAATAAGTGGGTTGGTTATCAGCGAATAAGTATTATTTTATCATTACAGCTCCGATGGGAAAAGCTCGACGATTTGATTTCACCCTTTATTCAGGAGAATACAACAACGGTTTTTGGTGCAGAGAGCTGACCTATGCAAACAAAAATATTTGTAATGACGCCGCATCGCCCCCTTCAAGCAGGGTACGAATTCTCCCGTCGAAACATCCTCCATAACTTCAAAGTTGTCTTCCTTCTCTGATTAAAACAAAAAACATTTACGATATGGAAATTCTCTCGTTTCCATCGAAACAAAGTACACGAACCAATCAAAACGGGTTGTCTGGTGGTGAGCAATAACTTTAGAGAGATCTCATTAGTTTCACCCTAGCTAGTGTGCATATATTTTCCTCGCTCGCCAAGGGAATCACTTACCAAAGCACTGAAGGCGATGGAAATCGAGGAAGTATTTCGCCCTTATAATGTGGTTTTATCAACCGAGTTGACAATTTGAACTGGCTAACTAGATTCCAAAGCTGACGTTTCAAGTCGAATGTTAGTGCCCCTTTAAGTTTGCTGTTTCAGCCAAATTATATTTAGTTGTCTACTCGATCAAAAGTCCTAATTACGTCTTTAAGTGAAACAGCAAAACCAAGCAAACAGCTGAAAATAAACCTGCACGGGGCTTTTAAGTGAAACTTAATCCTAATATAACTGCGGAAAAAAACCCACATGTCGCTTCAGCTCAATTCATTGATCCTAAGCTCTACTATTTGTAAGTGACTACAGATTACCGGCAGATCTGCGTCTTATGAATTGTTTGAGAATTATCGACGCTTTTTCACTTTAATTTTTATTAACGGAGCTATGGAGTAACTGTGATAAGTTCTCCCACTCTTCTCTTATGCTGCAAACATAGACTTGATGTTTGCTCGTTGAATTTACATACAGGTGGCAACTGTTTTCGTGGACGAGTGCGGCTGTGATCAAACAGGAAAACAATTTTGGCAGGAAAACTCAACTAACTCGATCGTACACAACCTTACAGTCACGTGACGACTCTACTAGTCTCAGGCCTGCACAGTTTTGGTTATGACCTGTGTCAGGGGAATTCCCCGCTTTTATTTTCCATGAATTCTAAAAATCTACCAATCAAAACAGCTTGCTTGCAGCATTTCAAGCAGGTGTTCAATCGGGTGTTTCAGAAGCTCTCAACAGAAACTGAATTGAAAGAGGCGACGTAGTCAACGCGAGATTTCAAAGAGGTAATTTTATTTTTTTCTACTTAAGTTTTAAAGTTTCTATATTCCTGCGTCAAGCAATAAACATCTTTGAATTATTCGAACTGGAATTTTTCTAATTGTCACCTTGATGGAAGAGCATGGAGTACGAATTCGTTACAAACGTTTCGGAGTGTGTGCGCTTTCTTTCTCTCATTAGGAACCTTGAGGAGTTTGGACGACAACGCCAAGGATGACGTCGATTAAAAAATGAGTTTCTACGTTTAATTAGAATCAAGAAAATGGCTGCATTTATTTACTGTCTGATATGGCGCCGCACCTCAACTTTAGCATAGCCTATGAAGAAGCGTCATGTTCCTGCAATCTAAAAAGGTATGCCGCCACTTTTAAAGTGTTCCTTGTTTACGTGTTCATCAAAAAACACTGCAAAAGTCGATAGGAAAGTGATTTTCGCTGCCATGTTTCTTGTTTTCAAAATCCCCTGGTGTTTCTTGGGGCTTCAGGCTACTCTCGTACAAATTCTTTACTGATCGCTTAGATCGCGTAGCAATGGCCGCCATCTTGTATTTCAGTGAAATGCTATACACCGCTGACTCAAGCTCGCGGGCTCGAAATGTCACCGATTTCTGGTGATGTTGACCAAAGAAAGCTCTACAAAACAGCTCTATTGAAGCCTAATGTACAAAATATTAGGTAATGCTATGAGTTATCTAAAGGATCACGCAATCTGCCACAACGATTGGCTAGGGAATAATTTAATCACTTTCGAAAAGTTTTGTTGGATAACAAATACACAAAAGGCCATGGCAGGTGACGGTTACAGTTTAACACTAATTAATATTACAGTTATGATCTAATAACAACTGTTTAGGGCTGACTGACTAGGAACTGGTAGCATTTACGCTTTGCTGAACTTAGCAAGATCTCACAATTTCTAGGTTGAATTTTTTTTTTTTTACATTTTTAAGCGCCAGCATGAAAACTCGATAACTTAAAATCCTATCATTATACGTAGTTTTCTGTTATTCCGCTGACTTTTGCCAGGCGGTGTAGTTTCGGGTCAAATAATCCCACTCCAAACTTCTTTCTCCACGAAAATTGATAACATATTTCGTAACTAATGACATGGAGCGATGCTCCTCATTGATTTTTACCCTCGCCTTATACTTTTCGATTGGTTTTTCCTCCCCAGCTCAATACATGATCCTAAAAATAGTCAGCTGTCTGTCAGTGCAACCCACGCACGAAAAGCAGACACTTCCGCTTTGCGGGATATGACTGCAGGACTTGAGCAAAGTTTCTTTGTTCTCGGTACTGAGGATAAGAGTTATTTTTAAAACAAGGAATGGAAAAATGCTAATGAGGAATGGACAATAAGGAACGGGGAACGGGAAATGCGCACCATATTAAGTAGACTTACACCAATCGCAAAGGGTTTCGCTTTCGTCGCGCTGGGCTGAAATAGCTGTCGGGTAGAGATAGGGGATTAAACAATTTTGCTTGTAAGACTTCCTTTTTGAAAGACTTCATGCTAGAAAGATATGTTCTGATCTCGTTTGATTCTGAGTAGGTCGACGTGCCGCTTCAGTCGAGACTGATTCTAACTTCCGCTAGCCATGTATTACCGAAACGCCAGTCACTACTATCAGCAAAAGTCCTCCTTAGTATTACCGTCACTCGTGCAATCAGACCACACGATCAAAGAAATTTCGGTTGATCATATTTCATCAAAATTTTTAAAAATTTCAATTCTCTGAGAAGTGTTATGAAGGAGTGTTATGAGTGACGAGGAGATTGTCGAGCCCGAAAGTCAAATATTGATAATCATGCGAGGCAATTTAATACCTGTGTTTGTTCTTCGCTATAGTACCGAGCCGAAACATTTTCTCCGAACATCCCCCTAAGAAACTCAGGGGCAAGGTGTACTGGATATTTACCCTTTACCCAAAGAATGCCTTCCACCAGGTGGGTTGAATGCCTTATTGTGAAACAATATTATTGTATTAATAATGATCTCCAGCTTATCTGCAGAATTGCAAGTTTGATAGATTTTTTTCACCATTTTAAACGTTCATGACCGTAAGAGTTGCGTAAGACCGTTTTCAATTCCACGGGTAATCTCGTGTATATTTCTGACGAACAAGCACTAATAAATGAGCTAACGTTTAGATTTCTTGATCTGTATAAAGTCACAAGAGAGAATATGTTCTAATGTGAAGAGTAACCCTTAAAATTCCTTGTCGAGAGATACAGCAACTGTTTCTCCCGGTCCTTTGCGGCAAAGGGAACCCAGATTCCATCGATATATTTTGGACTCGTCATTTACAGCCTATGCATTACATTAATTCTTGCGACAGATTTTAATGGCCAGGACTTCTCAAACATGGACATGGTAATTGAGGAGATAAGTTGTGTCCCTCTGGGAAGGGGGGCTCCTAATAGCAAGGGAATAGATGCTCCCAGAAAATGAAACATTAAGCCCTGGACGAAACCAATCTGGGTGTGACTTGAGTTATCTTTCTGTGACGTCGCATTAAAGAAAACTATTGAACGAAAGTTGCCCTGAAATTAAACATTTTTTCCCAAGTCAGTTAAAAAAAAGGATCATTCTCATCTCATGCATGCAGATAGGAGCTCCCCCCCCCCCCTCCACTTCTCAAAATATATGTTGAGCTACCAATACTGTGTAATAGAAATACCCATTTCGGGGCACTATCAGATTAGTTTTTTACGTAGCCGTTCTTTTGGGACGCTCTTTTGCGACGCTCCTCCTAAAGAGCGACTGCTAGGGAGACTACTGGTAGATTGTAATTTGGTTATATCAACTAAGTTGAAATTGTAAATTGGCCACCGAAACGAATAAAAAAGCTGACGTTTCGAGCTTTAGCCCTTCGCTCTGACGAGAGGGCTACCGCTCGAAACGTCAGCTTTTTTATTCGTTACGGTGGCCAATTTACAATTTCAACTTGGTTGATATAACCAACCCCCTTCCATAAAATACATGTTGAGTCAACGATACTCGTGAAGCGCAAGTGCTCATTTCACAGCACTATTTTATAAGCCTTCCACGCAGCCGTTCTTTTGAATGTAATGCGACCCTCCCTCCCCAAAGAGCGACTGCAGGGGAGACTACTGGTAGATCGAGTTCGTGTGTTGTCAAACAAAAATCAGAGTTCTATTTAGGAGCAATTAGATCAAAGGCAAAAATTATCAAACTCAGTCCTTTTCTAAGGTAACCACCTATAGGAAGCCGGTTGCAGAAGTGTCTGTCTAACGTAACGCTTTTGGCCGGGTGTGTCATTTCGCAAGCCAAGAACGCGTAACAGGTATTATTAAAAATTGGATCATTGGATAATGCAATTCGAGACTTCATATTGGCTTAGCCATTATGGTATATGAGCCAATATACCATAATCTAATATCTGTACATTGTAACATCGGTTTCTTCTTGCAAAATAAAGTCGAGAACATTTGTCTAATATCTTGGGGGCGTTTTTTTTTAATAAAACAATTATTCCACTCGCGCTTGTTGGATATGAGATGATAGATAGCCAACGAGGCGCGTAGCGCCTCGTTGGCTATCTATCATCTCATATCCAACAAGCGCGAGTGGAATAATTGTTAAATATTTGATGGACATGTCCTAATTATTTTAAAAGATCTTCACACACCCTCAAGGAGGAGAGCTATATTGCAGGTGTATTCAATATTTTCTCAGTTTTAGTCCATCGATCTGTACTGCAAAGGCTCTCGGTGCTTGCCCATACAAAATACAATAAGTAAACCCCCGGTACACTTGATCTTGATCTATTAAACGTCACTAACAGTTGCATGTCGTTTTAAGTGACCGACTGAGATTTACTTAAAAATTTTTTACTTCCTTTTTTTAAGGAGGAAAGAGCAAGAGTGGTAGACGATATCTTAGAGACGCCTATTATTCCCTCTGACGATGAGAAGCTGCAATATGGGGTGTATTTGAAAGAGTTTACAAAGAAGACGGAAAAGATGCAATCCCATGCGAAAAAAGTCGTAAAGGTGTACCGAGCAATAGCTAACAAACTTGATCAAGCATGATGGGACCGCCGCCTGGTTAGCTCAATTGGGAGAGCGCCGGACTGCTGTGCGGGAGGTCGAGAGTTCAATACCGGCCGGACCAACACTCAGGGTCTTAAAATTAACTGAGAAGAATATGCTTCCTTTCTTTAACATCAAGAAATGGTTAGATATTCTAGTCTTCTCGGATAGGGACGAATAAATGGAGGTCCCGTCTCCTGCAGGGTTAGGGGCAGGAGACGTTAATTTCCCACGCACGAGATTACTGTGTGATGGATGTCCTCCCCTGGGGTGGGATGGGTGGGTAACAGGACCCCCGTTGATACCAGTGTTTACTACACTGAAGGGGCTATCCTGTATAAATATAGATGTCTGTCTGTCTGATTGCAAAACCGTTAATGCCGCTGGAACCACGGTGTGTATAGTAGGAGGAGCTGTAGGATTATGGACTAGAAGTGCCGCAGCCATAAGCTTTGGAGTCGTTGGAGCAGCCCTAATCATGAAATCCACATTTATAGATACTGTCAAACATTCCGCATATATCGAGGAGGCCAAAAAGGTCGGAAAAGAGTTCTAAGACAGCTACAACGCGGTGAAGAATACGATCAATAGCTGGATAGCCGCGAAAGAGGGCGTACGGCTTATATATATTTACCACGTCGGTAAACTCTATGAGGTTGCTAACCCTTACGTCTTGAAGATTCCTCGTAAGTTAATAATTTCCTCCTTGGGAATCCCCCACGTGGCAAGAGAGGCGGCAACTTTTCTTGAAAGAGCGGTGTGGAAATCTGGAGTGGAAGCCGCTGTTCAAGGTGGTGCTGAAGCAAAAGCAGGAACACAAGCTGCTGCTTATGCTGCTCATGATGTAGCCCAAGTCAGCGCAAAAACCTCAACACAGAGTCTGGCAAAGAATGGAGTTCAAGTTGCTGATGATGTAGCCCAAGTTAGCGCAAAAACCTCAACACAGAGTCTGGCAAAGAATGGAGCTCAAGTTGCTGATGATGCAGCCCAAGTTAGCGCAAAATCCTCAACACAGAGTCTAGCAAAGAATGGAGCTCAAGCTGCTGATGACACGGTGAAAGGAGGTTGGAAAATTTTCGGAAAATCCCAGACGGATTGGATTCTTGCTCTTGACACTGCCTTTTTAGTGTGGGATGTCATAGACCTGGGCTTCACGATCCACGATCTTGTTCAAAACAAAGGATCTGAGAAGGCCAAAGATCTAAGGGAAATGGCCAAGGAGATCGAGGATACTTTTATACACTAATCGGAACTTAACTGACTCCAAGAGTTCAATGAAACATCTTTCGATTGAAAAACCTCCAGATTTTTCATTTTTTCCACCATATGGCTTACATTAATTTCGTAGTTTGACCTCAATTGTTGTATTTGTTGTTACATGGAAATGGAAAAGGTATTAACAAGACTAATTTTAGACTGATTTTTTAATCATTGGATTATTAATTTTAGGATCCCTTCTAAATGGCACGTAGTTGAACTTAGAAAACGTTCGTCTTAAGTACCTTGTGCTGCTTCACAGGCTAAGTGTAAGTTTTGGCCGTTAGGAAAGATTTACTTTCTTGTGTACGCGTTTTTGAGTACTAGCAAAACTCACGCCATTTTTTCTTTTTATTATTCGATAGAGTTATTAAGGTTCACTTCCTCATTAATTCCTGATCATTGATTGAATGAGGTGCAGGCAATTGTAAGACTTGTTAGTCTAATTCAGCCAACATTTAAACAATGAGAAGACTTCTCTCTTAGTTTGCAACTTTTGGAAATTGCAATGTTTTAATCAGGGACCGAATTTGTTTTTCCATGCATCGTAAAATACCAAAACATGACGGACTCATCCGATGATGTCGTTTTTCCTTCCTTTGTAGAAGATTGATTTCATGTGTCATAACTTTAGAGTAGCGTTTTCTCAGGAAATTGAAATTATATATCTCTTGTCTGGTTATCATTTAAGTATTTACTCGGCTATTTACCTACCTATTTTGAAATGATTATAGATCATTCCACTCATTTTAAAAGACTGGAGAATGCTCGGTGATGTGGCAGGAAAGAGAAGGGCCGATGAATCGAGTACGATGGCTACGCAATTATTGCCCTTTCCGGAATTCAACGGGAGACTGGGTCGAAATTTAAAACGCGAAGCACCCTGGGGCTGTTTTTGGAGACGCTGGAATAGCCCGCGAATTTTAATCATGACAGAGTTATCGGTAGAAAAAGATAATATTACGAGCCTGTTACTAAACGAAGATGATATTCCAGGCGCAAAACTAAATACACCTGTTGAGCAATGTACCATTAACGTTCTAAAGCGATGGTTAAGCTGCCGTGAAGAGAAAGTTGGTGGCAAAAGAGAAGAACTTGTGATAAGGTATTTTAGCTTGATGTCAACAGTTTGTTTAGTTATCTTTAAACCTCTTGAATGGAAATTCTCGACAGATCATTAGCAGAATATGATTGGGCAATGTAGAAAGCCGAGATCAAGTAAATTTCGACAAAATCGTGCTGAATTTGCCTTTTAAATTCGCTTTTTTCCCTTTATTTTCCATGGACCCGATAAAGACCTTGTTGACCCTGATGGGGGAGTAAACATTGCTAAAAAGCGGCTAAGTCTTGGCCTTGCGGAGGAAATAGACCCAGAGGTCCATGAAAACGTTCCTACCTTAGGATTTAGTGGTGAGATTGCAGGTGTCCCAATGATTACATACAGTAATATCTAGAAATACCTTATTGAGGACGTCGAGGATAAGAAACAGGTACTAAAAAGCCCATTGTCAAGGGGTATACCTTTTTTAAATCTGGTCATGTTCTGCAATTATTTTCAATGGAGAACAATAACAAACATTATGTGAAAAGTAAAGTTATGCCATCAATGACCAAGAAAAAAATTTACACTGTTCACATAATAATAAAACCAAATGGCCCGGAGATGTCCTTAAAGCAATGTGTGGATGCCCAGCAGGGATAGACGGAAGGTGTAACCACCTAGCTGCCACTTTATTTGCCACGGAACACCAATTTACAATGCGAAATAATGTAAACACTGAAGAGAATGACTCGCACAACTCACCATGTACATCTCAACTTTGCACATGGAATATCCCTAGTAGGAAACGCAAAGTAGAGCCTTAACCAATTCAGTCTATTCACTTTGAAAAACATGAGTATGGAAAAGAAGTTAAACATAGGGAAAGAGAGGCTCTTGATGTTAGAGCCCCACATCAAAGAAATCTCAACAATGAGAGTCAAAAACTGTTTTATGAGAAAGTTAAGGAAGTTGAAAAAATAACTGGTAAAAGAATGGGATTAAGTTACATCCTCCCCCATGACCTCCCACAAAATCAATGTAGTGAAAGCTCAAGCACAACCACATTAATGAGTGATCCAGATGAACATCTATGGAATTTACATTCACCTGTGAAAAATGGACCAATGTCACTAAATGACATTGCACAAAAAGCTGAGCGTGTCAAAAAGCGCCTGTTTGATTCAGTTCAAATTTGTGCGACGTTTCGACCTCGCTGAGGTCATTTTCAAGCTGATGAAATGTACTAAATTCAAGACGTGGGAATGATAAAAGCGATAAAATATGGAAATATGTAAACACTAGGCGTAAAATGGAAGTGATAATATTACAAAGGAGACAATACGAATAAATTAATATGAGAGTTGACGAAAGTAAAACTATAAATTATACGAAGATACCGTAAATTATTAAAAAAATAGCTTTGCACGGATTGAGTCCGACTGTTTGTTCAAGCTTGGCTTAATTTCTTTTATAAAAAGCATCTCGTAAATTAGGCAGTCCAGTTTACTTTTGCATTTCTTCAGGATTTTGAAACCGTGATGCAAGTCATTTGGGGTATGCCCATGCCGTTCTTTGATGTGGTTCCCGATTGAAGACTGAGACGCTTTGTGTTCTTCAGCACGTTGGTAGAGGTGCCGGCATGTGTAGCCGACATAGTCTGCATCGCACAGACCACACTTGAAATAATACACAATGCGCTGCTGATTAATGATGTTGGGCTTCTTTTCCGTTGGTTTTCACGGCTCATATCCGATCTCTCTGTTAGTGTACACAGGGGAAATGTCAGTTCCAATTTTTCGGCTTAGGTCACCAAGTTGTACGGAAGTTGCACCTTCGTACGGCATTTGCTGATGTTTGGTCCTTAAAAGGAAGTATAATTCGCACGGGTGTTTTTTTCTCGTCAGACGTTTAATTGACCCTAGATCCCCAGACACTTTTTTCGTGATGAAATTATTATCACTAATTTAATCCAGGTTATAAAAATATCAGACACTGTAGTAACAGACACACTAAATCTGTCTGCCAAATCCCTTTCTAGTAGACCAAGCCTAAGGCGTTAAAGTGCACCTAAACCCAAACATTTTTTTTCGCTTAACGAAATAAACTTATTATTTGGAGTACTTCTGTGCAAAAATTTTTTAATTTGCTCAAATCTTTAATTTTCTGTGCCCAGTCAAAATACGGAAAATCGGCCGCCATCTTGCCCCACGACCGAGTTTAAAGAGGAATGGCTCTAGCGGGTAATGTGACGTCAAATCGAGAACACGAAAGTCTGCATTTCACACATTTGCACTTGTTTGGGAAGGTTGTCGTCGATATTGTCCGAAATATGCCGACTAGGTGTGTTGTATGAGGAATGTATGAAGCGCGATACACTCTTGCAAATTTCGCACGTTGCTACATCCTTCTACAACACACTTAGTCGGCATATTTTCGGACAATATTGACTACAACCTTCCCAAACAAGTAAAAATGTGTGAAATGCAGACTTTCTTGTCCTCGATTTGACGTCACATTACCTGCTAGAGCCATTCCTCTTTAAACTCGGTCGTGGGGCAAGATGGCGGCCGATTTTCCGTATTTTGACTGGGTACAGAAAATTGAAGATTTGAGCAAATAAAAAAATTTTTGCACAGAAATACTCCAAAAGATACGCTTATTTCGTTAAGCGATAAAAATGTTTTGGGTTTAGGTGCACTTTAAAGTACAAGAGTAGTGTATTCCTGTCAAAGTGATAACTTCCTTTTCCTACCTGATTTTCTATTGACAAAGTTTACTCGTTCATGACCACCATAACTTAGGTTTTCAGCTTTAGCTTTCAGAGTATCGAAGCAAAAAATCATTGTAGCATAAATAGGAAATCCTGTATAAAATGAAATGGATTCATCGTTATCCTTGTAATCGTCTAATTCGAATTTTGGCTCATTTTCAACTTTATACTTCAGTTGATCTAGTTTGCTGAACAAAGTTGTTGTTTACATTCTTCCAAATCTTTTTCAAGTGACTCGAGTTTTGCCTTAAGGTCCTTCAGGGTTTCCACATTGTTCGCTTCCTTCTCCGAACGATGTACTTGATCAGTTTTGTCCTCTATTCCATCTCAATAGTATCTTCTGGGACAATCACATCTTTAGGGTTTCTTTGCTGTTCAATCTCCTTTAGAAGGGTTTCGCTGGACTCCTCGACATTGTGGAGTTCAACACAAACACTTTTGGTCGAAGAGGGTTTTCGTCTCTTTCTTTTGGCCGTTACGTCGTGCTTAACTAGCTCACGACGTTTTGATTTAGCTTTAGTCCATGGAAAAATTGATGGGAGTTCTGTACGACTCATCCTTTCGCCTTGCGGAAAATGTTTGCCGCATATTTTTGTACTCGACGAGTGTATTCTAAGATTAAGGTTTCGTATCAACTTGACATACTTATTTGTGCAACGAGGCACACAGCACGGCAATTTCCCCATGTTTTTCTTTAATACTTTGGCTCGCGTATCCAAAAACAGCCCCAGGGTGCTTCGCGAGTTAAGTTCCGCCCCAGTCTCCAGTTGAATTCCGGAAAGAACGATTCGCGGGTTGCGTGATCAGCGCTACATCAACGACATGATAGAACAGCGGCGTGAAGCGCATTTCAATAACACGAAACCTGCTGGCTTGTTGAGCTTTTCATCTGAGTAACGATTTTATTTCGTTTACCATTTTCCTTAATTATGTAATACTTGGATCCGGCCTTTTTGCTCAAGGTCAGTGTGGGAACTTTCCGCTCGTAAGAGATCCAATACTATTTACTTCAAATTTCTCCAGTAAATGTGACGTTTTAATCCATTAGATAAACAACTTTTATAATTATATGTTTTGAGAACCTTTTTTATGTTTGACTCGGGGATTAAGGCGATGCATGACATTACAGTTGTTTAAGAAAGTATCAGCCAATGGAAATCACAGTAAAATTCGAAAGAAACCGCTATTCCTCAATTGAAAGGCTCACGAAGCCAGGGGTTCTTTTTAAGCATGATGTGACTAAAGTGGTACTGGTCACACAATTCGTCGTTAATTATCTCATATGGCCGTCACGCGTCACGGCAAACCCCTTTATTTTGCCGCCTTCGGGAGTGTTCTATAAAGGCACATACCGTTGATATATTGATACTTTGACCTTGCTTTAATGGTAAGCCACACTACAAAAATTTCAGTCAGTGTTGAACAAGAAGTAGTTATGAAGAAAGATGTTTTTGCGTCATGTCACGAGCGTGGGTCAGACAAAAATATTCAGAGTTCCGGTGAGGAATCGAACCTCAGACTTTCGTATTCAGCATACCGATGCTATATCACTGAGTTACAGTGACACTTCGGTAAGGTAAGCCATTTCCTTTTTCGGTGTGTACTATTTAATAATATAATTAGTCCGGCATTCGCACGCGATACACATTGGAGTTCTCTCCTCATGTGATTTATGGCTTTTAGTTCTTGCCGCAACACTACAGAAGACGATAAACATCTCACAATCTCTTTAAGATTGCGCGTGATCAAAAAAACGTTATCCTGCAGGAATTTTTTAATAGGTCTTTACTGCCTTTGAGATAAATTTCCATTTCCACGAAGTAAAAGCCAAAAATGTTGGCTCCTTCATAAACTTGTCAGCTTAAAAATAACTTATAGAACCGTCTGTCTGTGAGCAGCCGTTGCCAACCATAGGCAAGCATATGAACAATTTAGAACCGTTAAGAAAAAACTGAAAATTGATAAACTGTCTTTCAAATGGTAACTACATCAATTTTGTTCATTTCAAACGGATTTTTCTCAGAAAAGATGCTTGATAGGTTCCATTTCAAAAGCGGTTCTTAGAAAGGTCGGGCATGATTCTTATATCGATCAAAACTAACTCTTAACTGTTTACTGGGAAAGCCCCTTTTCTATAAATTCTGTGATAAAGAACCAATCAAACGCTTTGTCTCTGTAACACTATCGTATCGAGGGATCTACTTAAATGACTGCGCCATTCGGAATTAACAACCAATGCAGTGGCGCCTTCTCTAGCGACTGCATCCCCCCTACGAAGAAACTGTGTTAAGCAAGGCCAGATCTCCAGGTTAGAAATGTTTTTTCATTGTATAACGAAATTAGCTCTCCAACCTTACAGCATTTTAATGTGTAATCCTCTGCTCCATATAATACACAATCTAAACATGTGATCTACCAACGCTTACTTTTAGTGGGTAAGTTAGGTTTTCTAAACATTATTCGGCGCTAGCTCACCAACTTACTTCAATATCTTCATGCCTGATCAATCTCAATTCTAAATCCGAAACTGCTTTATTAAAAGCTTAAATTTGTCCGGTGATCTCCTTGTAATAAGCATTCATCACTGATTCATATCGATATTTTTCTTACAATTGATTTATTACCATCGTGAAAATAAATGTAGGTCTTACTCATTACTTCATCAGAGAATCGAAGAGAATTCAGTGTGATAATTTATCTAGAACTGTTCCTAAACTTTCTAAGTTATCACAGTGTTGTACGACTAATGGATAAATCTTACCGGTTCCGTAGAGAATATTAATTTTTTTTTTTTTTGAACGAATTGTGTCTGAGAAAAGTGTAAACATCAATGGCCGGTAGATAGATTTTGAGAATCTTGTTGTTGTTTCGGAGTAACTTGCAAGCATTGAATGTGAATCAGCCGCCGATATCCGGCTCTAAATATTTTTTTCCGAACTCAAATAGGAGATATCTCGTTTTCGGGGAAAACGACATACGGGCGAAGGACTTTTCCCAGAAGAAATCTGATATGTTCCATTTACAAAGCCGTCGTGTTATTGAAAAGGTCAGGGCATGATAGAGACAAACATTTTATTAACTGAATGCCTAAAAGGAAAAGCCGTGCTTCTACCGTGAAAGGATAGAGTGCAATTGTTAGAGTTACAAACTCATTTGAGAAGATCAACGCTAAGCTCAAGAACAATGTGCAAGCTTAAATTGAAATAAAAAATAACCATGATCGAGACGAAGACTGTAATAACTGAATGCCTAAAGGAAAAGCCGTGTTTTGACCGTGACAGGATAGAGTGCAACTGTTAGAGTTAATAACTCCTTTGAGAAGATCAACGCTAAACTCAAAAACAATGTGCAAATTTGAATTGAAATAAAAAATAGCCTCATAAGCTAAGGCTGCATACAAGAATTTTCATCAGAAGCATCGGCGTCTTCCATTTTTTGAAAACTAGCAGGATTTTTGCCCTATGGATTTCTTAGAATTAAGAGCTTTGAGCTATGCTAGTATTATCGGATGTTTAAGGTTTAACTTTTCTTTTATAGGCGTTTGATATGGGAAAGCTGTGAAAGATTAATAGCTTCTCATGGTATTACATCTGATGATTTTATCAGTGAAATGACTTTCTGTAATCTTAGGTTTCGACCACATCTTTTTTGCATCTATGGCTTTCAGACGGTGATGAATAATTTGGAATTGCTTTACAGAATTTCACGGACTCCCTTTAGCTGAAGGGAATTATACATTCTGTTTTTGTATGGGGGAAGACTACCTTAGCTTCATGAACAGAGATCTCGTGAAAAACAAAGGATTAGACGCCGCCAAAGATTTGATGCGAAACGCGGAGGAGCTTGAGAATATTGAGAAGAAATTAGAGGAAGAAGGATCGATCTAAATTGAGTCAATGGATACCAAAACTTTGCAACGATGATGATAAAAGCTATAAGCTTTGAAAAGTCGAACTTCGATATCAAAAGCCTTGCACAGAGAGGTCGAGAAACTAACTAAAGCCAAAGATAAAAATATTTTAGACATATTCTGTACCAAAAAACTTCAATCATTGAATAGTATATTAAAAACTAAAACTGATTTCTGCAGCTGATGTAGTATTTAAATCCTTTAAGAATAGAAAGTTGGCACAAGTGTTTAGGAAACAGAAAGTCGATCAAAATCACTGTAAAGTATTAAAGGGACTTCTACTTCCATCATAATCTCAGCTATACTTGAAATGCAGACCGTGGAATTTAATGGAACAGAAGAGGCTGGAGCAAACTGATGTTAGGAAATTAAAGTCAAAACAAAATATTGACGAGCAAAGCGTCAATTACAACGCATAGCGCCGGATTGTACGATACCAAAATCACATTTTTAAGTTAGACTTACCTGTATAAAGGGAAAGCCGTGTTTCTATCATGACATGAAAGGAGGCGCTATTAGATCTAGAGAGTTACTGACTCCTTTGAAAAGATCAACCAAATTGAAATTGAAAAATCATCTCTATAAACCAAGGCTATAAACAATAAATTTCAACAAATATATCGCCGGTCCATAAAAATTCTTTGCCCATTTTCCAAAAATTCGCATGTTTCTTAATTGCCACATGGATTTCCCAGAACTGAAGAGCTCCGAGCTATGCTAGTATTTCATATCAGTCGAATGCTTCATTTAATTGTTTTTCTCCGTGTATTCTGTTCAGACTTAATAAACAGTGGAAGAGTAATTATTTTTACACCGTTTTATGAGGTGATTTAACTCTGATTTTAACGTTACAGCTTTCTGTAACTTAAAGTTTGGTCCAATATCTTAGTGAAATGAATAGTTTTGGAATTGCTCAAAGGATTTCACGAGCTCGATGGCTCAATAAGGAGATAATGTTGCTTTCATATGGGAGTAGAAGATCAGAGTTCTGGTGGCCATATAGAGCAATCATTGACCTGAACGCTAAATTTTGAACATTTGAATATCCTTTAGCTTCGGTTTTATCCAGTTTGCGGGGATATCCTTGAGGAAAAAACTAAATAGCCTTGCATACTGAGATAGAAGCTTGCTAAAGGCAGAATATGAACACACATTAGAAATCTTTTGTAACAGAATTCAATCCGCAATAGAACCGAATACAAAGGCAAAATTTCTTCAGCTGATGTATTATTTTCATTCTGTATGAACAAAAGGTTTATATTTACAAACGTTTTCAGGTTTTCAGGTTTTCAGGTTTTCAGGTCAGGCTATGTTTAACTCGGGGACAATGGTAATGGATAAGAGTTTAAAGCTATTCAGGAAAGAGTGAGTCATTTGAAATCCCCGTATATTCGCAAGAAACTTAATTTATTTCCATCATAATCTCAGCTGAGAGGAGACCGAGAAATTCAATAAACTAGGCATACAACAGAAGAGGCTGGAGTATGACCAGGCTCTAAACACTATGAAAACAAAATATTGGCGAAAGCAAATCGTTGTTACTCGATAATAACAACACATAGCGATTGTAGGATACCAAACAGAAATGGTCACCTTACAAGCATCAAATAAAAATTACATGCAACAACAAGGACAATAAAGGCATATTAATCTCCTAAATATCTGCCTGCGTATGGGAGTGCTGTTTAGAAATCTATCTTTGGATGTTTCTCCTAGAGATACGCGAGAAGTTTGTTGAATGTACTAAGTTGGGGAGGCTGATCCATAATTGGGCGCCATTGCAACTAAATGTACGCTTTAAGTAGTCAGTTCCCAGTATGGTAAGGGACAATTTTTCCTTTGTGTCGTGGACATAGTAACTCGAGTTTCCCCGCGTAAACGCATTACAGAAATAAGCTAGGGAGAGATCATTATTCCAATTGTATATTTAGTTTACTTTCTCTTTTCCCCTCCTAATGACCTTCTCTAATTGATTAGTTGTCCCAATCAAGCGAGTCTAGAAGATAACTAAAACTCATATCTTGAGCCAGTGAATGACAATGTGGACGACGCAGTTCTGTAGCTTTATCAATTATAACTCGGAGCTGTTGCGAAAAGCCATCCCATACAATGGTTCAATCAAAGGACGGTTCAATAGGACCTCCCTGTCTATCAGTAGCTGTTTGCATGGAAATAAATGGCCTGTCTCGTTTAAGTCCATGTATCGAAAGTCGACCAGACTACTTTACAAATCTCATCGTGTAGGCCTTGCTGGTCGTTTGGTTTGTTCGGACGCCGTCTATATTAATTTTTATTGCGTGGTCATTAAAATTATTTTGTCCTTGAGCTAATCATCAGAAACTCTGTTTAGGCAGCATAGGTGCCTAACCTGTTAGCTTTAAGCTAAAGATCAATATGTATTCATTCCATCATTATTGACTTGAGTCTCAAGATCAGCTAGTTAGAGGCAGAAGAGAAACATGCAATAATGTGGTTGGAATTCATTCTATGGGAGCCCATAGCCAAGCAATTTGGTAGTTCGTTTATGTGGATCAGGAAGAGAGAAGAGCTAGCTCATTACTCACTCGGCCTGAGGTAGAAAGGAAGTTATTTACATTGCATCTTTGCACACGACTCCACAAAATCTCGCCCACGGCAGGAATTACATATTTTAATTTGAGCGTTTGTTTCTACTCAAAATGTACTCCTTGAGGATGATAAGCAATGGTCTTCTCAAATTAAAGGGAGCTTTCATTACTGGAGAGCAATGCGCAACATCCCGTAGAACGGCTAAGAAGGAGAGAAGATAATGAGCAATGGACAAAAAATCGTATTTTTCGGGCGTAATCAAGTACTTTTCCCGATATCAGCAATTCTAAGAAAGTTTAAGTATCAGTGTAGTCTAAAATGGGGTTGCACAATGCTCACGAATACTCAAGCAGGTCTAGTGTGCGCAAAGCTTTTCAGAATACAAATGGAAAATCATCTGAATAATTGACCATGTACACATCCCCCCTTCCCTAAAAAATTCGCAGCGGATTATTTCAAAGGGGAGATAGTAATTGAAACGCGCTAAAACAAACTGAGACAAAGCCTCGACCTTTATGAGTATCACGTGCACAGAAGCATTCTTTATTCGTATAACCAGGACTGCAATGCCAGCTGTTCTCAACACTTTTGCAAAATCATAACAAAGAGTGGTATCGATCGATATGCTTAACTAACAAAGCTCCAACTTTTTTGATACAAAACTTATTGACACTCAGCAAGTCTATGAATGACTAATATTACAGAATAGAGATTTTGGACTTTAGCATTCACCCTGTTAAAGCCGCTTTTTTAAAGCGGGATTGGCCTTTTTCCAGAGTCATCCAGGAAATTTCATCGACGCGAAAGTCTCATATTTCTTATCTCCTCGAAATGAAACTAAAAATGCGAACCAATCAAATAAGCTTGTTTGCCCGTAAAAAAATACTTGGCATAGATCTGATTGGCTCCGCAGAGGAGGCTCATCAGAGACGCGAACGTTACTTGATTTCACTGCAGTCATTGATCAGAGTTACAGATATCCTCGAGCAGATCGTTTACATCAAAAGGTGAGCCTTTGATTTTTATCCTCTAGCTTTTCAATGCAGTCGACGTCAGTAATACTGAATTCATAATCTCATCGAACTAGAAATATGTGCATAGTAAACCACATAAATGTACTTTCGTCTGAATTTCGGCAATTGATGAATGTAAAAGTTTACCCTGCTGGTCCTTCGGAAAAGGGCTAATCTCTGTGGAATGTTTTTCAAGGGACTGAAGATGTGAATAAAATCCAGCCTTTTCGAAGAAAACAACGAAATATTTGGTTAGCCTAAAACCGACGGCATATGTTCCTGAATGAGGAAAGGGGAGGGGTGGTTTTTTGCATATTTTTCGCACTTCAATGTACACGAGGTGATTTTCATTTTAAACGTTGATGAAAAATATTCTTAGAGGAATAACTGAAAAGTTACCTGTTCTAATTTGTTCACTGACAATTTCGCTAAATTCTCAGAAAAAGCAAAGCTTTTGAGTGAGAAATTTAAAAAATAAAAGGAGATCAATAACCAAGAGGTGAACATGGTTTGGCCTTTTTCCAGAACTATCCGGCCAATTTCACGTGAAACAAAGACTTAACTACCTCTAGGATAAGTCCTCATTTTCCAATAGTTAAGACAGTTAATTATCAATTCAAGTAATTTTTTTCATTAATAGAAAAGCAAAGCAAGAGTGAAATTTTCTTAGTAAACATTTTTAACAGTTATTAAAAACATCTGATTGATTCCCTTATAACTGCTCGTGACGACATCGCTCGCTAGCGAAAGTGAATAGTCTGAATGGGAAAAGAAGTTCCCACTCAATTTCTCAGTTTGTCTAAAGAGGATGCAACAAAATATGAATGCTGCAGAGTAAACGTTACTCGCACTCATAGATATGGAGTGTCACTCTCAAAACAGAGTGGCAGTTCAATCAATTTCTCTCAAGAAAATCGTGTAAGTTTTTGGGTTTAAAACGGGTTAAACAATGCGTAACAATTCTTAAAAGCAACAAAACCCCTTTTACCCGTTATGAACTGATTTCCCCGAAAGTAATTTTCATTTTATGGCTCCCTCATCTAACATACATCCAAAACCTTTTTTTTTTTCTCTAATTTCAGAGTAACTATAGAAAATATTACGAATATCTCATTTGCTTTCTTTTTTTTTTTTTTTTAAGTCAAATGAGACGAAAGAAAAGTTGGCTTTTATATTTGGAATGGTCACAGCAGAGGGTAAATTATATGAGCAATTAATTATTCCACAAAGAGAAAACCGAAACAAGTATGGCCTTGTCTTGGAAAACAATTACGTGAATATCTGCCACTGAAACCCCATTAGTTTTTTGGCGAAAGTGTCAACTTTCATGAGATATTACGGAAGACTTTCGTCGGTGTTCTTTCCCAGAGGAGTCGTAAACAGCAATACTAATTTAGGGAAACAATTAAACACCATGTTTGTCGAATTTCTTTTACTCTACTCTAGTAAGTTTTTCATGATTGTATGCCAAACTGTGCTCGCCATAACTGAATTAGCCAAATCAGTGGTTATTTTACATGAAAACGAATAATCTAGATAGCACTCTTTGCTTACAACATAAAGCACTTTTAGCGATCGCAGGAATTTCATCAAAAGAAGATTTCATTGTTCTCGTTTCCACGAATTGAAACTAAAAAGTGCGAACCAATCAAATGAAAATGCTTGCGTGTAAAAATCGTAAACAGTAGGCTTTACGTAGATCTGATTGGCTCTGCAGAGGAGGCTCATCGATGATGTGAACGTAACTTGATTTCACTGCGGTCATTGATCAGAGTTACCGATTTCCTGAAGTGGCTAACTGCCAAGGGCTAAATCTAGCTGCTTTTACATCGGAGCATATTCATGTAGACTAGTACGTGTAAATGACAAAGTTTTCCTTTTCGACTTCGCCGGAAATTGGCGGATCTTTGTCGACTTCGTCTTACTCATTTTTAAATTAAGTAGATTTACTTTTTCCCTTCTCTGCAATTTAACTCCTAATTCGCTACGAAAATCTCAGATTCCAACCTCTGAGCTTAATTTTAGTGGGTGAATTAGGTTACCTAAATATCATTCGGCACTAGCTGAGTTCATCAATACCTTATTATCTAATAAAGTCTTCAAAATTAAGTGCGAGGTTTTTAAGCAATGGATTTGTCCCGCAGTTTTCTTTGACAATCAGTCGATGCAAACTGCGCAAACCGCCTTCCCTCTTACCACGTGGATATTTTTTTTTAATTTGGAGATAACAACTTGAATTAAATCAGAGCCATGCTGATAATTTATTCCAAATTCCTCTAGTTTCTCTGTTAGTTTCGAGTCTTCTTTTCATTGAGACAGATTTATGTTTTTCTATGTGATTAAACCTAATGATTTTGTCAGTTAAATAACTTTTCCTGATCTTGAGTTTCGTCGACTTACTTGACATCTAATCATTAATGATATGCTTGGGCAAACAAATGATGAAAACATTTTTCCCTCTAATGACTCTATTATGATGATAGGGTTTTAGGTGTCTATTGGGGTATCGACCCTCTAAATACTATCTCGAATAGCCTCAGAGTTTTTCAAATTAAGACACGGATTTTCGTAAAATACCTATATAAATCAGAAATTTTACTTTCATGCATAAAAATAACTGCTGGTGCATTTTCAATTTCAGCCCTTTTTGACTAATTTTGATCATTTGAAATCGCATGCTAGAAGCATAACTTTGTTGCATTTTGTTTCACATAGGCTTTTGTTTTCTCTTTTATTATTTCGCAACCTTATCTAGTAGTAGTTTAAAGCCTATCATGCTTGTAAAAACGAGTTGAAAAATGATTGAAAATCGTTTTTGCCAATTTGCGCCAGATTTATTAGAGATCTTTCTTTGTGTTGCCCCCTCGCAAAGTTTATCAATGAATTTTATTCTTCCTTTATCATTCTGTTTAAACTCAGCCAACTGAAATTTGATATTATTAACAAGTAAGTCATATCTATCTAATATTGTATTTTTGTGAAATTCATGACATGCTCTCTTGATCTATTTCTCTTAAATCCTCTTCATTTGTTTCACAGTCTGGTGCCCTAAAAGGCGGTGGCAGTTGTTCAAAATCAGGTTTTATATAAAATTTTTAGGAAAATGATGTAAATAAACAGGAATTATAATTTTAACTGCTTTTCTGCATTTTTACTGCTGTGACTTTAACAATGGCTCATCTGCGTCAAACAAATCTCCTAAATTTAAATCTCAACTGACCTCATCATAGATTCCACAATCTTGGAACACTTCTCTTGAGTATTATTTTCTTTTTTCGCTTGGGTGTTAATTTAAACAATATTGGCAGGAATGACATCATGTAACTTGCTTGTAATTTTCTTCAAAGTTTTTTCTAAAAATGCTTTTCTCACCTGTCCACCACCTTTTATCTGTTATTACATCATTCTTCGCTTATTACATTTAATTTTATTTTTTATTTAGTTCTGATATTTATTTTGCGAATTCTTTTCACTTATCCAAACTAATCATGAATCACACTAAATAAACGAAACTTTATTGGCAGTAAAACCCAAAGTACAACTCTCAGTTGAAAGTAACATAATGTATTTATATAAAGTTGAAAACTATAATAGGCAAGGAAAAAACTGACTAAAAAAAATTGAATTCATGCCAGATGAATGCTTCGGAATGATAATTTGTGCACTATCTGGTTCTGGAAAAACTAACCTACTTATTGACATGATCTACACACTTCTTTACTCCGACAAAATTTATCTTTAAGCTAAAAACTTGACTTGGAACAAAAAACATATTAAGACCTTTTACAAGTCCTAGAACAGATAAACAAAGAGGTAGGTTATAAAGTTATAACAACAATTTAATTGATGATAATATCGTTCCAGTAGAATATTTAAGTGATAATAGTCTAGGGTGGTCATGTTTGTGAAAAAAAAATATCAAAAGCATGTAATTTGTTTAAAATTTCTTTAAAATTACCTTACTAACGCTGAATTTTCAATAACAAAGGCTTGAACTGCTCTAATTTCTGCATTTATAATTTTCCTTCTGTAAAGAAAACACAAGCATTTTCAGAGAAAAGTAAATTGAAGAAGGCAACTAAAGAGCCTTTCTCTTTCCTATACATTGATAAACCGAGAAAATTAATCGTTTAAAAACTGTAAAGAAGTAATTGAATAATGTGGTGTTATAATAAAGGAATTACTCAAATGGATTACTAAGCTATACTGTTGCCGATGAAAAAAAACAAGACTTACAGATGATGGAAATTGTCTTGTAGAACGTAAGAAATTAGATCTAGGTGATGTCAGTGGTAAAGTAAATATCATATAAACCGAGAAGCCAATTTTTTGTAGCTAGATGGAAATGACACAACGACAGAAGACTTTAACTTCAATGGAAACAAACTCATATTTTCGGGTGAAATTGATATGGACTCATAACATGCATGGGTGATCCTCTTACTTATATTGATATTGTTAATTTATAATCATTATGTAAGACAAACTTCAAAATTCAATCTTCTTGAAGCCAGACGAAAACGTTTACGCGCATAAAAAACTCATAACAGAACTTTGCAATGCATTAATACATTACTTCGACGACACATGCAATGAACAGACAAACGCGTTACTCGCACTACTGTCTAAGAAATCGAATAATTGACTTGTAAGTGAGTAACAATCTATTAATTGGCTCAAACGATCCAAGTAAAGCAAAACATGCTGTAAATTTATTGTATTCAAATGTTTATTTCACATGGAATACAATCAATTCTAACCTGAGTCTGCGTAGTAGAAAATTTTGAATTTTGAATGCACCAGCTAACGAAGGTAAAAGCTTATTGAAACTTGGAAATTACAATTAATGGGAGGAGATGAAATTATTACCAATGTGAAAAGAGCAACTTATGAAATTAGTTTGGTTTTTTTGGGGTGAAATGACATCAACAACTGATTTAAATATTGACTAGATATTATAAGTAAAAAGGAGTTTGATTTTTTTTTAACAAGATAAGGTAATCATACTCCTAGGATCAATAACTATAATAATAATTTATTACATTTAGTATAGCGCTTTAACTATTAAAATATTCTAAAGCGCTGTACAATATTAACTGTACTTTAAAAAAGTCAAAGTTCAAATAGTATCTAAGGCTAGATGGCATAAATAAGACTAGTAATAAGAATATAAAATTACAAATTAAAAACTTTCTTAAAAAGATAAGTCTTCAATTGTACTTTTAAAAGAGTAAATGTTCCTACAGTTTCTAAGACTAGATGGCAAGGCATTCCATTCTGTTGGTCCAGGATGGAAAAAGGCTCGATCGCCAAAAGTCTTCCGTGTCACCCTTGGGATTAGCAGCAATGTTTCAGAATCACACCGCAGGCTGTATCTAGTTCTAGGCCATTCAACGTGTTAAAAACTAAAAGCGCAATCTTAAATTCTACTCTAACTTTCACCGGCAACCAATGAAGTTCCCTAAGTACCGGAGTAATATGAGCAGACTTAGGAATTAAGCATGTAACCCAAGCCGCCGCGTTAAGAACTTTTTGAAGTCGATCATATTGATATTGCGGAAGCTTATACAAAAGAGCATCGCAATAATCTAAATGTGATGTAACAAACGCACGAATTAAACACTTTGTTGATTCTGCAGACAAATATTTCCTAATTTGCCTAATATCATTAAGCCCCCCAAATGCCTTACTGCACACCTTTCCTATATGAGCATTCATAGACATATGGTTATCAAACCATGCGCCAAGGTTTCTAACATGCTTAAGGGGTTGAATGTCACATTCACCCACTTTAATTGAAGGAATGGTAACCTTAGATAACTGCTGCGACGAACCGATGACTAGAAATTCTGTCTTTGAGTCATTAAACTAACTAGAACGAACTACGAGATAAATATCAAATTACAAACGAGACAAAGAAATGCAGATATTAAAAATAACATGAAATGGGGTGAATCGTCTTGACAATTTGCCAGTCGCCGACTTAAAAAGCATTCTTATAAAAACAATCGACTATCACAACTTCTATGATGGAACAGAGAATTAACTCTGAAGTGTAAATTAAAGTGCTAAATGAAACCCATGAGAAACCCACTCAGTGTTAGCCCTAGTAAAGGGCTAACACTCAGTGGTTAATTCACTTCAGAGTTAATTCTCTGTTAAAACACTTCAGAGTTAATTCTCTGTTAAAACACTTCAGAGTGAATGCTCTGTTGAAACACTTCAGAGTTAATTCTCTGTTAAAACACTTCAGAGTTAATTCTCTGTTAAAACACGTCAGAGTTAATTCTCTGTTAAAACACTTCAGAGTTAATGCTCTGTTAAAACGCTTCAGAGTTAATTTTCTGTTCCATAATTTGTGTTCTTAGTGCTACGCGGCACAACATTTATATATGTATCACAACTCTCGCTTAAAAACAAAAACTGATTTAAATGAAATTAACTCTTTTTTCAACATAATAATCTGGATATATCAACAAAGTTGAAATGGTAAATTAGCCACCGTAACGATAACAAAAGCTGACGTTTCGAGCGTTAGCCCTCCGACGAAGGGCTAACGCTCGAAACGTCAGCTTTTGTAATCGTTACGGGTGGCCAAATTACCATTTCAACTTTTTTGATATATCCAAATTATTTCGTTACTCCCACCGACGCAGCCCCGAACAGTTTCTTTCGAAACTATCAGCCTTTATTCTTTTTCAACAGTTAGTACCCTCCAATGGGTAAAATTTATCAATTAAGTTCTTAAAGATTGTCTTGTTCATGCAAATCAATATTTATGAATGTATTTTAAATTTTCTCTAACGTTTGCTTACCCAACTTTTTATCAAATAAAAGATTTAAGATAATTACCCAAGTATCTACTGAGATTCGGTAAAAATATCTGATAAAACTTTACAGGCAAACCTCTTTATCCTCATCTGTTTCGTTTAATGCTCAACAAGTTATTTGAAGTAAATGAGAAAATCAATTTATTTCATGGTCATTAGGCACCAAATGATGCTTTTCCATTGTTTTACTCAAAGCCTTAATCACATGATGCTCTGTTTGATAGATTGAAATTCTATTTACCTTATAACCGCTGTAACGAAAGACATTAACGTGATAGTACTTAATGAAATGACCACATTGGCAACATCATTTCTTAAGTCTTGTTTATCACAATGGCAACACTATTAGCTTCTTCTCTCTCTTTCTCACTAAAATACATGTCAAAAACTCAAACTCTTCGTAGGCTCCGTCTCCTGCAGGGTTAGGGGTAGGAGACGTTAATTTCCCACGCACGAGATTACTGTGTGGTGGATATCCTCCCCTGGGGTGGTATGGGTGGGTAGTCTTACGTTTTATACGTGAGCCTCTGGCTCGGGCAGTTGAGTAACCATGCCTCACGTAAAGACAATAAACTTGACCGTGATGCCGTAATGTCATTTAAGTGTTTAACTAGATGTGCTCCTGGATATTTATCTACACAATTAATTAGACGGTGTGATGTCACAAATCGTAGAACGCGAAGTTCTCAAATGTTTAACATACCTCGCTTTAGAACAGCAAGTGGCCAAAGGACTTTTTTCTATAGAGCAGTTACTTTATGGAATTCCTCATCTAACGATCTTAAACTTTGTGAATCGGTTAATGTGTTTAAACGCCGCCTTAGGTCTCGCCTCTTAAGTAACCTTAGCACTTCCGCTATTTAAGTCATTGCTCTATTTTAAGTCTGAAATATAATTTTTAGCTTAATTGTATAATTAACTTTTACCTTAATTGTATTGCCTCTGAAAATCCTCTTTGGGAAGTGGCAATAAAGCATGTATGTATGTAAATGTTTTGAATAACCCGGCTAATAAGAACAATTTGTCACGCGTAACTTCTTCGGACTTCGAGTGGCACTTGTACTCTTTAGACAACATGAATCTGTTTGAGACACTCGCATCATCAGCACACATGAAAAACAGACTAGACAATGGCTTTTTATTTCACACTTAAAGACTTATATCATGAAACGTGTCGGTCATTATAAAGTTTACATGCCATGATTTCTACGGACATCGTCTCTTGACAACAGCACCCATTCATGCCCACGGTTTCTAAGATTGTAGTTTCTTGACAACAGTGGACATTCATCTTCTGTGTTAAAAGCTAGTGCAAATTGGTTAAAAGCGATTTTCCATAATTATTTTACTCGTTTATAAAAGGATGAAAGGGTTTTGGGCTTATTTATGCATAACTATCCAAAAATTAAAAATGGTGGTGGGCGAAAATATGATTTTAGATGAAACTATGTGCAACAAATTTAAGCTTCAAGTATGAACAAAATTAGGTTCAAATATGTTAAAATGGGTCCAAAATCATACAAATACCAAAAAGGCACCAGTGGTTATTTTTATGCGTCAAATTGGAGTTTTTTATTTATTCAAACAAATTTGAAAAGTTTGGCATGTCAACTAGCATTTTTATGATGTGGGGATAGCGCCAGCAGGCATTTTTTTCTCTTTTTTTATCAAAACGAAAGTACTGATTTATTTAAGTAGTGTACAAAGACCGGGTACTTAATATTAAAAGGAAGAAAAAACACCTTAAAGAATTTTCATCGTGATAATTGTCCTGAAATAATTTACCACTATATCGTGTCACCATGACCATTGTTCGTTCCGTAGAATCATCTAAGCAATTTGATACCCAAATATGTTGTCCATAGTGATCGTTACAGAGTCATTGGTGTAACTCCAAGGGCTGCTCAGAGGAGCGGATTTATCCCTTAATTTTTCCAAAAAAGTTTTGAGACTTTTCAAAAACCATTATTGCATTATGTCGCGAAATTTACTATTAAAGTCTAACAGGCCAGAAATGTCTGGCTATCTGATGCAGTTCTTTATCATTCTTCAAACATTTCTTACAACGAGTGGAAGCAAAAATTTACTTACACCACACCGTCGAAAAAGCAAAGAAAGTTCTCCCTTCTTCTTTTGACTAAAGCTAACTGCTCTTCTTTCTGAGAATAAATCTGATTTGTTTTATTTTTCATTCTAGGTTTATCCACTCTTTCCAGCGAATCAGCGTTACTGGCTCAGAGGAAATCAACAAAATGTCAAGCTACTCTGAAAAGGAAAAGGTAAGTTATCACGTATCGTATTCGTATGGAACTTGCAATTATGTCATTCTGATAGAACAATTCTACATAAAGAACAAATTTCAACTACTTAGGCCAATCATAACCTGTTTACCTCCTCGCGTGCTGACCTAAAAACCAATTTCCAATTTTTTTTTCTTTGTTTGTTTTTTAAACAAACTATCAAAGTCAGAAAGTGTCATAATTACAATTCATTACAATGTTGGAGAGAAAGGTTAAAATTAAATGTCCTGGGGCGCTCTCTGGAACCATTTTGTGAGTGGGAACGAGGGGACTTCCCCTCTTGTACATGCATGATTTCTTTGAAAGTATGCCACATACACTTTTTTGGGTTCTGAGAGGAACGCTCGCGATGCTTTGGGATCCTATCTGCCAATACGCGACTTTGTTAATACTGGATGTACATGCATGTACATGCATGTACTTCGCTCTGACGAAGGGCTAACGCTCGAAACGTCAGCTTTTGTAATCGTTACGGTGGCCAATTTACCATTTCAACTTTGTTGATATATCCAAATTATTTTGTTAATACTGCTTCCAAATGAATGTTAGGACTTGAAAGAGATGGTACTAGCGTTAAATTTGATTCTCAAAAGCGATACGGAGTTTGGCTGGAAAATGAAAACTGAACTTGCTGACTTCAAGTAAGGTTTTACGACATTTGGGCTAAGATTTTTTTCAAATAAAATGCCGGCAGAACATCAAACGCCATACAAAACAAGATAAAAAAATCGTGAGATATCAAGGTGGGGTTTCTTCATTGACTGTGGCTTTTGTATGTCCAGGAAAGTGTGTAAATGATTCAATTTTTAGGTAAACCCATGAATACGAGAACCTGTAAGAACCTAGGTAGCTCAATTCACAATGAACACCGTTTATATAAGAACGTATAGAGGCTAACGGTTCTTATACACGGGTTTTTACGGTGCTAAATGTTTACTTCTCGGGGACCCCCCCTTCTTTGCCCAATATTTTGGGCAAAGAAGGGAGAAATAGGCGAGATTGTACATCAGTAAAATCGTGATACAACAGCGAAGGAAGCTGAAATTGTTAAAACTTTCTGCCACGAAATGTAAGTAGAAGAGTTTGTTTAAGTTTACGTAACTTTCGAATAGCTTCTGTTACTTTTCCATGTTCTCCTCGGCCCATCGTGAAGCAAAAGAAGGTTTGCAAACACATAATTTTAAAAACTGATTTGCAAAGCTTTTCAATACTAAGCAACAACGAAGATCAAGACGCGCGAACAACTTGCCTCTTGACCATTTCCATCGTTAAATAATCTGTGTTCATCTTTACGTCGGTACCAGCAAAGTCGCGTATTGACGACCGGGCAATCTGTCGACCTTACGTCCAGCGTGTGTCATTCCTTAAGATTAATAATTGATTAAGATACTTTTTTTGTAGATGGAACGTCAAAAAATGGACCACGACCTACAGAGCGTCGTACAAATGTTTTCGAAATGGCGTGATGAGGTAAAGCAGGAAGATAGAAGAGATCTCGACACGCTTGAAGAGAAAATGTTGGTATTAAGAAACGATGGGGAAGATACCGCCACGAGCCTTCGTTGGGCAGCCGAGAAACTAGACGAGGTATGGAGAGCATCAAAGAGAGCAAATGCTATAGGTACCAGTGCTGGATTAGTTTGAGGACTTCTTTCAATTGGTGGAGCAGTGGCAACTGTTATGACCGCAGGGACTGCCTCTCCCTTGTTGATTGCGGGGACGACTTTTGGAGTCGCTGGAGCCGCTACAAACATAGCGTCAACGGCCCTCGAGTCTTATTTGAACTCAAATGAAATAAAAAAGGCAAACAAACTCCTGGAGAAGACTATAGAGAGTGTCAACGAGGTAAACAGTTTTGTCAAGTATCTATTGAGCAAGAAAGAAAGTGTAAGGATTCTACACATGTATCACCTCGCCAAAACCTTCAATTTAGGAAGTCCTATGGTCAGGACGATTCTCCGTGAGATGGTGTTTTTCTCCCTAGGGAAACCAACTTACATGATACTATCAAGGTTTTCTGTGACCTGTGCAGCGAAACTGGCCAAGTATGGTTTGAAAGCCGCAACCCAAACTGCTACTCAAGGTGCAAAAAAGGCAGCTAAAAGTTCTGCTGACGATGTGTTTAAAGCAACGGGTGATGACATAATCCAAGCAGGTACTAAAGGGGTGGGTAAAGCCACTATTATTGTCAATGTTGCATTCGTGATATGGGATGCAATAGACTTGAGCTATACGATCAAAGATCTTATTGAAGACAAAGGATCTGCTGCAGCAAAACTTCTGAGGGAAAAGGCAGACGAACTCCAAGGTTTCGCAAAGTAAAAAAAAACACGAGAAAGAAAGAAGTCGAACTGATTGATTTACGTGGGCATAAACATTCTAAGTACTCCTTTATATTTGGCCTTAAGTTTTTGCAGTAATATCATGTGACTCCATTAAATGGCTTGCTTATTAGTATTTTATTTTTTGATTGCCGGAGAATTCTGATACGCATGGTCGACCATATGATATAAAGGGAAGAGGCGTAATATGGTAATATAGTATTTTCATAGTCATCCTATGGACTTTTTCGGGTGTAGGATTTTTACTAAGATAAGATTGCCATTGAGTGCCTGCTTAAAGGAGGCCATTTACTATTTGGCTGCAAACAAGGAGAATGATTTATTATCATCTCTCTGTCGGACATTGTAGCACATTTTTCGGGTTAAAAGTGTCTTATTCCGTTGAAATAAACCAACCAAAAGAGAGAATCAAGCAATCGTACGATGAAATCAGCCAATCAGTAAGACCATTTAAGACCGGAGCCATTTCCATATGTTATCGCTATTTTCTTGTAGCATTTATGAAAGAAATATCAAAGCATATTTTCGCCATTACAAAGCATAAAAACGAAGAAAGCTTGAAATCCTAGATAAAAGATTGCTCAGCCGTACAGAAACGTACTTTTCCGGAGGTTCTTAGTCGTTAGTCTTTTTTCAAGTGAAGCTTCTGTAAATAACGCTTGTAGCCGAGTTCTATGGCCGGTGAGGAAGTGCAAGTAAGTTCTACGGCTTCAAGCCAGACGCACTCAACTCAACCAGTTAAGCCAAACTGTTAGTTTAGCAATTTCAGAATTAATTTCAACAGCTTTATAGAATTTTCCTTTCATTTGTTTTGAAGCCTTTAGTTAATGGCGAGGTGTAATTTCTCGCTAGCTCAGCTTGATGATGTATACTCAGTGAAGAAAAATAAAGGCCATTTGAAATGAACAAACTTTATTGATTTCTTGTCATTTCCTCACCTTTTATTGTGTTAACGCCCTCAAAAATAATAATTATGGAAATACAGTCATTTTCTTGGACATGAAAGTGCTAGGGCTCTTCTCAGTGCCAATTTTAACCATCACCTAGCTACTCGAAATCAAATGACTCTGATTCGGAGCCCAAACATATTTATTTCCCCGAACATACGCGGTTGATCGAGTTCTTTCTCTTTGTTCCGTAGAAAAGAAGACCGAGATCCAATAAGAAGGAGAATCGTATTTAACATGATAACACAATTCGATCTAAAATTCGAAGAAACCACGTTGGGAATCGGCCTTAAAAGTGTTCGAAACAAACCGAAAGTTAACAGCCCATTTCCAAATTACCCTTGGCCTCTTTTTCAAAGCGAGGCCTGGTGCTCAACCATTCTTGTGAAAATCATTGCCAGAAATTTGGGTCAAAATGCCGGACGCGCGTACGTATTATGGAGTTAATGGCGGCGAAATCGTGTAAGGAAATGTATGGGATTTCCACAAAAATCCAAAATACAACAAATACGAGTCAGAGTATTCCCTAGCTCCGACTCGAAACAAGTTCAGTAGAGATTAAGCTGTACTTCTAGCATAAAAATAATTCAAAAGCTGTTTGTCTACTTACCTCCAGCAAAGTCAGCAATGTTCGATATTCGAGTCCAGTCATTTCCTCTAGTCTGTTTCAAATATAGCGTAATCCATGGCTAAGGATCGTCGATTTGAGGAGCAACCCTCCAAGAAGTCAACTAGCTCCGACTCGCATTAAATAAAGGGAAGTTCGAAGTAAGCAAATTGTCCATAAAAAGGAACATTTCTTGACAATAAGATACTTCCAAAAGAGCTTGAAAATTGCTATTTTTGCTCTGTGGAGTCTGTGATCTGAGACCATCCTTGAGAACGCACCAGAAGGGCAAGCGTTAAACGAAAAACCCTCTGCGAAACCTTTAAACTGTCGCCATATTTGTTTTTCCTATTCAGCAATGTTTGACGGAAAATAAACTCAATCCAGACCCTCTGATACTAAAGTAGAGCCTTGAACAAATTTAGTTTCTCGCGCGAAAATTAGGAAGCAGATCAATGAGATCTGTATAGTACGTTCGTTGAACTCTGTTTTCAACTGGGAGAAAAAGCCCTTTTCAAGTAAGATTTGCCTAGATCTTCCCATTATTTAATGCAAGTGGTTTAAGCTACAATTTCCGAAATGTCTGACATCCGTAGACGATTACAAATAAAGCCAGTTTGAATGGACATTGAAGCTTTCTACAGATTCTCCCTTGCATTATATCAGCCAGCAAATTGCTATAAGTCGCTCTGCCTTAAAAATACCAAGAGATATGTTCAAATTTTTTTTTTTTGCTTTTTTCTCCATAAAGAAGGTCCACAGAACTTAAATCGCTCAATATTTAATATGGAACTTGTCCTAACCACTATCTTTGTTTTCATCCGACTCCAATCCGCTGACCAATGAATGCGAGAGCAAAATGTCCTCGATTTCTGGCGATGGAGTTTAATTTGCATTTGAATGAAAACTAATTTTTATATGAAAGGATACATACATACATACATAACCTTTATTAACGTGTCTAGTCGTTCTAGTGCCTGTAAGCACTAATTGGGATGAGCACCAGGACTCGTTTTGAAAATGAGGCCAAGGGTAATTCGGAATTGAGCTATTGTAATAACATGGAAATCAACTGAAAACCTACTTCATGACTGCCTCCGTATTTGTGGAAAGTAACTGGTTAGCTTGGTTGAACTGAACTGAACTGAACAACTGAGAAACTAGATTACGCATCTTAAATAAGACATTTTACGCGACAAACATTAGTGTGATTTTAGTACCGCGTTTCTGCGTTTCTGCGTTTCGCGGCCTTGTTTTTCCCGCCTTTTTTTCACGTTTGCCGGTTGCACTTTGCTGTTTCTCCGTGAAATTAACCTGTTTCGCGTTTGCTGTGCAAGTAAGATTTTCTACACTTTTTCTCTCACAGATTTTAAGTTAATTGCTGGAAAAAGGGCACCAGGGCTAATCCTTGTAAATCGTACAAGGGTGCCTTCAAACCCACCATGCCGTGAGCTCACGCGAAGGTAAAGCAGCAAGGTTAATGCTATTTTACGGGAAAACTGAAAGGGCAAGCTGACGTTCGCCGTTTCATGTAAAGCGGTGCTAAATCTCTCTATTGTGGTTATTATTGCGGTATGAATTTCAACGTGGCGGTCGCGCAATAGTAAAAATAAACAGCGCGCGTTGAACTTATAACAATGAATTATAAAGAAGTTCATAGAAGTCTTGAGGAATTTATTTTCCTTTTAAGAGAGAGTATTTTCGACTTATGCCGAAAAACGCCTTCACCCACCAAATAAGTCCGTAAATATAAGTAACGCCTACTGAACGATTCCGACGGAAGCAAACCGCTGTAAATTCGCTGTAGTGAGACCCCCTGGTCACCCCAAATTCCACACACAGCTTGGACGATGATGCTTCTTCACGCTCGTGTTCCTCATTCGAAGGTCATGTCAAACGAAAAGGAATTAAAGGCCGCCAATTCCAGCCTAAAGGTTGGCTGAGACCCTTCTGAGGAGGCGCTATTCCGATATCACAGTACCCAAACCATTAAGCTTTCAAATTTTGGATCAAACTACTTGTGTGCCGTGACTGCCGATTGCCCCTTCTGACATCGCATAGGAGGGTTAAAGTTAGTTATTTCTAATTAGACGTCAAGGATGTCAAAAATATATTTTTCTTTTAACGTAATCATTTTTGTACCCGAAAACGAAACTAATTTTTTATTATTATTATTATTTCTATTTTGTTGTAAAAGAATTGGATTCTACAGTTTCTGCAGGCTCCGGAGGTTCTGTGGTCAGCTGATCCACTATTTTAGGGCATGTTTACATAAAGGTGTGATCGAAATATAGCTCGCGTTTACGAACAATTTTATAACACCGAGATCTCAGGGTGAGCTTGATGGTACGTGGCAAATGCAACATGAACGCTACCCCGTCCATGAGACTTACATGGAAAATCGCGACCGCGGATGAGAAGCTTAAATCACCCGTAGACCGGGTAACCAGGTTAGGCGGGTTACCCCACCTATCTGTAGACGTGATCAAGATAAACTAAGCGATAATATAAACAAGCGGGTTACCTCGCCTATCTGGGGTCTCCAACTCCATGTAAACAGGCCCTTGGTACCACCCGTATTTCACTCTAGTAGATGAAATCAACATGGGTACAAATAAAAAAAGGCAAAATCAGAGCTCAACGGATATTTGGTCATTTCTTTTCTGTTATTGTTCCTATTAAATAACGTCGACCGACCCCACTCCTTGGTCCAAAATATTCTCACACAAACAACAAATATAACGACTTGTAGGCATATCTATGTTATTTAACTCTGAAGGAGTTCTGCTATTCGATCCGAAGTTACTACGAAGGCAGAATGCTCCTTAGCTTTTTGGTCACGCAATCAACATATTCTTGGGTTTCAGGTGACGTCATAAGCTTTGCTAAAGTTAGTGTCCGCCATGTTGGTGTCCCTCGGGTGTCAAATTTATGAATAATTAGTCGATTTCTATAGTGAAGCCCTCTCTCTTATCGCCGTATTATTTCGCCAACTACATGAATATCCAGAAAGAAAAAAGCGATAAAAGTATCTGGCATTTATCTTAAGGTATCCCAGTGCTCTCTGAGTATGCCGAAAGCTTAGAGAGTTGGAAGGAAGATGTTTGCAAAAGATCTCGGTCATCGGGGTTGACCCTGCAAGCATACCAGCCGAGAAATTCAGTCGAAAATGCTTGCCTCCTGTGGAAGTGTCCGACTTGCTGAGTTACCCCGTTCTTGAGACCAGCTTATACACCAAGAAGCAGTTCAAGGCGTTCAAGAGTCTAGAGGCGTTTTATCAAATGCTGTCGGGATATGTAACCTCAGTCGTAGGCAAAGTAATCGCCGGCAAGTATGTCGTGAGAGAACGAGTTTGGCACTCTCAGCATATGAATGATCCTTTAGTGAACATTTGGGTCATTTCTGAAAACGATGGGACTATAGCCCATTGCTTGGGATGCAAAGCTGGACTGGCTGAGTCATGCTCACATATCACGAATGTTTTATTTTATGTCAGAGGCAACTATATGGGAGGCCAAACCATTCAAAAGTGGTATGAAATCACGATTTATGATTGAGATTATCGATTGGTGATCGAGAACAACGATCGCTATGGTTGAGAATCACGATTGGTGAACGAGAATGAAGATCGCTATGATTGAGATTCACGATTGGTGATTGAGAATGACGATCGCTATGGTCCAAAACAAGATTGATGATTGAAAAAACAGATTGGGGATCGTGAATACCGATCGCTATGGTCCAGAATGATGCGATCGACAATATCGACCAATGGGTTGAGAATATCGATTGGTCATATTGGCGAGGGATAAAAAACTAAAGCTTACATGATGTAGTATATGAATTTTCGCGCCACGAAGAACTTGAAAGCATGGCGTCGAACTCAGCTTGTGATGCTGGAAAGGGAAAGCGAATACTACAAGAACTACAACAAAAAGGATCAGAGCTTTCCACACTCCTCGGCAGCGACACGGAAAAGCAATCAGAAGCTTCTACATCAAATCAAAGCTCTTCCGTCCGCCGTTCTTATTTGCCAAGTTTTAGAAGGCAGTTTCATCCAAGTTCCAACACTTTCCGCGGTAAAGGAAAAGAAAAGTCCGTTGTCAAAGGATCATTTATGCGAGATGTGATATTACTACCTGGTCCTAATGTAAACAAGGTTCCCAGGCAAACGAAGCGAGTGTGGTTGATGGAAAACGGTTTCGTGATTTCCCGGGTTTCCAATTGCAGAAAGAGTGGTCCGCGTGTGTAGTTGAGGCCTCTCTACGAGGAGCATTTGATGAAAAAACCCCACCGCTCGTGGACTTTGAGACCCTTATGCCGATTCACACAACTCTTGTAAAACCCTCTCTTGCACCAGGACTAGATCTAAATGGAGTAATGGTTAAAAGAGTGTTTAAGGAAAAAACAATTTACCTGCGACCTTTCGAATAAATCTTCGACAGTAGCATTTGTAGCGTTGAAATGTAAAAAATACAAACAAAGAAACACTGATTCCCAAATTCCTACTTTTCCAACTTCCCTTTTCTCGGCCTTGTCTCAAACAATTTCAACGCATCCAAATTTACAATTAACAGTCTGTGGTTGGAAGAGATCTAGTGCCTTTAACTTTATGAAACATTTTAATCCTGAAACTTGCTTCCCTTTCACAATCTGGACAGGACATACATGTACTACAGTGGGGGAAGCAATAAGCCAATCATAAATCAAAGAAAACTGCAGCAGTTTCTAACAAATTTGGCCAAGGCCAAATGTAAATAAAAATGAAACTGTAAAAAAATCTAATCACTGCAATAGAGGAGCTATTATCAGTGGCAGATCTTTAAGTGCCCAAGAAACCAGGCCCCAGGCCCCAGGCCCCTTTCTATTCTTAGATCCACCGATAGATAGGAGAGTTTTAATGGCATGATGACTGATTAAAAAATCCAGTAATGGAGTCGCATCTCGTAACAATGCCAGAACAGTCAAAGAAATTAAATAAGGATATTATTATTAAGTGACTGTGTAGAAAAAGTTAAACTGGGGTTGATGCAACTTCCCCCAAGTGTTTTTCCTCACTAACAATGATTTTCATGAACAAAACAGTTTAACTAAGGCATGTTGTTTACTGATTTGACAACATTGCAAACACTGATAAAAGATCAATTCCAGAGTTCCCATCATCCTCTAAGGGATCTGGCACATGGGTCTTTAGGACTGCAATTTCTTGTTCAGTCAGTTGGACTTGGTTTTCAGGAACAACAATATCAACATCACCATTCATCTCTGAAATACTTGATTCAAAGTCAGTGCCATAAGATTCTGGTTCGCAATCAAGCACTGCTTCATCCATACTTTGTAAAGTGCCAGCATGCCACAATGCCATTGGGGAATGGTATCCTGTAGTACGTATCCCATGAAAGTTCCACTGCTCTACAAATTGCTCGAGTGATGCATTGATCCTTGGTTGCTAGATGTAATGTAGAGCAAACAGATCTAACTCAGAGTTTGAATCAAGCAAAAATGAGTCTTCCAAGAAATGGAAGATATCCTTGTAAAATACAATGACCACCCTATTCATCTCCCGCCAAAGTCGCTCAATACGGACATTGCGCACGCTTTTTCCTGCTATGAAGCTACCTCGACTATCACTGGATTCTCAACCATAAACCTTGCAACTTCAACATTTTCAACGCCGATGCTAAACCTGGGCCTCCCTCCTGTACTAGCCTCTCTACTAGGAACCCAAGCAGGTGATCTTCTTTCGTTCACGATTTCTCTCTGAATCTTAGTGGTGTGGATTTCCTGCAAAAAGCTTTGTCTTCCAAGAGTTGCTTCAGTTCATCACTACGTGAATCACTGGCATTCTGTAATTGGAAATGATCGCTAGCCTACTCTCTAAATAGTCTAAAGGAATAGAATTACGTTCATCGTTGAGCTCTTTCTCCACCTCATCGAAGCACTGCCTCATGGAGTCCAGAAACTCCTCTAAATCTTGACCATCTAGGTCATGGGCGAACGCCATTTTGATTGCTGAGAGTTAACTTGGCTTTACTGCTTCATGTAAGTCATAGTTTTTTTATCTCTCGCCAATATGACCAATCGATATTCTCAACCCATTGGTCGATATTCTCGATCGCATCATTCTGGACCATACCGATCGGTATTCTCGATCCCCAATCTGTTTTTTCAATCATCAATCGAGTTTTGGACCATAGCGATCGTCACTCTCAATCATCAATCGTTAATCTCAATCATAGCGATCTTCATTCTCGATCACCAATCGTGATTCTCAACCATAGCGATCGTTGTTCTCGATCACCAATCGATAATCTCAGTCATAAATCGTGATTTCATACCACTTTTAAATGGTTTGGCCTCCCATACAACTACTCGAATTCATGGCAAGCGCGCTGGGTGTCACGAAAACTCAGACCCCGAAAACTCAGACCCCTCGAAGTGTTCTCCAAGCTTCCGAAGTGCTCCAATACTCGATAGTGCATAGCATAAAGCATGAACCAATTGTTTTACAAAATAACCGGTGGAATAGTGCAACAAATCCGACGCGAAAGACGGACAACAATATCAAGAGTGATTCTTCAGTGAAGCGAATCGTGACGGCGCTGATGCCGAGTCTTCTTACCCGTTGTTTTTCTTTTTCTGCCTCATTTAAGAACTCTAGCCCAAGGGTCGCAAAATTGTGTTCGTTTTGGGACTGGTGGGCCGAGTCTCTGTTTGTATCCATTATTATCGCGAAATATTTAAGAATTTTAACAGAGCGACAACATGGATCCGTGCGACGAAGTACAAAAAAGTAAACAAACGTCCCTTTCGGCTCGTCAAAATCACGCCACATTTTAATACTTTGCTGTTGGAGCGAGCGCATTTGATCCAGTTAACTGTGAATTAAAAGCCTAAAATTAACGAGGAAAATGGAGGAAATCTAAGCTAAATGAAGTCTTGTGTCACTCTAAAATGTTTTAATACTCAATGATCGGACGATTTGCGAAGCGTGCAACTTTCGGCCTTGTTTTTGCTGCTTCAGTTGGATCAAGACCCAAAAGGTCAAAATACACGCGGCATTGCCAGGAGTGATCATGAGTCGAGTTTATCTCTTGAATTTTCGAGGGGTCTGAGTTTTCGGGGTGTGAGTTTTCGTGACACCCCAAATTCGCTTGCACTCAGGTAAAATGCTCATGGATTTTGCCGACATATGTCAATGAAGTGCCGTATGCGAGGGCTAAAGACATCGATTTCTCATCGGCTAAGAAGCTCAAAGAAAAGCTCCACCAAAAAATCGAGGATCTACAACAGCCGCAAGCCTCGAACCATACAACAACTTCTACTTCCTCCTGTTCTTCCCCTTGATTTGTAATGATCTTAGATATAGCGCATTAGATCATATATCTAATGAATTTTGCGCTATAGAAATAGTAAAATTGTTAAATTATTACACGAAAAAATCCTTAGTCTTTATGCTTTCCACTTTTGCTCGAACAACCAACAACAATGCATAAAACCATCGCTTCTTTCTCGCATGAACTCTTCGTTAGATACGGTTTGTTTACCCTCGAGGGACACCAAGATGGCGGATAGTAACCGTTGCTAAGGTATTGGTCTCGTGGGTGAAACCCAAGAATTGCGTAATTTTGTCTTCATTGCGTTATTTTGAAGAGTTTCCTACGTTGCATGGAAACATTTTTCCAAACTAAATTTCACGACGTTTTGAAGGTCTTTCCTTCAGAAATCTACATACGTAGTTTACTGGCACATGGCGAAGAAACGGTTATTTCACCAGCATGTTTTTGTAACTGAAAAGGGCACTTCGTTTTTTCTTGTTACTTAAAACTACTTAACAGCCAATTGGTTTAAAAATTGCATTCTACAGAAGAAGAGTCTATGAAAGAGCACACGTTGGTTAGATTTCCCTGGACGCAATACCTTTGAGAGGCGAAGCGAGTAAATGTGCTTAATTTTTTACCTTTTACGACCCGATCGAAAGATTTCAGAGGGTAGAAGGGAAAAGTTCATTTTTCTCGAAAATAAAAACATATTTGAGGGAAAAAACACTCAGCGTTTCTCCCCTTACTAAGTGCTCTGACTTGTGTGCAATAATAGAAACAATTTGAATTTTTGAGCCGTGTCACAAAATTTTCATTTTTGCTTGATTTTTGCTCAGATGTCTGCCTAAACTGACTTTTTTCCAGAAAATATTTGACAGCTTTCATTTAAAAAGCTGTTCGTGGAATAGTTGGAGTATGATACTTACATCAATTAAAACAAACTCTCAACTGTTTAGTGGGAAAGCCCCTTCTCTATGAATTCTGTGATAAGGAACCAATCAAATGCTTTGTTTCTGTAACACTATGGCATCGAGAGATCTGATTATTAAATGACTGCACCATATACTGAGTAAATAGCCAGTGCAGTGGCACCTTCTCTAGCAACTGCCACTACACTCTTACAAAGAAACTGCGTTGAACAAGTCCACATCTCTAGGTTAGAAATATGTTTTTCATTATGTAGCTAAATTAGCCCTTCAACTATACGGCATTTTGATGTCTAATCCTCGGCTCCGTACTGAATGTGCGATGAATAAATCTCATTTACTCACTTTACGGTAGTTGAGTTAGGTTCACTAAGATAATTATTCGGCGCTATCTTACTTTTCCGTAAATAATGGTTATGTTGACAATTTTTATTCTCGTAATCTGAATTCGAACTCATTTCGTAGAGATAGAAATCGTAAAAGAATGGGGACTTTCTCGGAGAGTTAAACTATTTGTCCGTTGATCTGACATTAGATCACTTCGGGATAGGATAGGATAGGATAGGATAGGATAGGATAGGATGGGATACTTTATTTATACACGGTTTTTCCATCAGTTGATTTAGTTAATTCTATACTAGAAACCTATCTATCTAACTACAATAATAATTTGATAATAACAATTCAATGATAAAAGAAATAAATAAAAAATAAAAAAAATTCTGCTTTTCATGGAGGCCGGGTCTAAAATTTACTTAGAATTAAGATCCTACTTTACTTCGTGACAGGGAAGACGCTGACAAGTTTAAAGAAAAAACGGAATATTTGCTTCCCAGAATAAGGAAAGCCCAGTTTCACGATAAAGGATATCTTGGAAAACAAAGGACCAGACGCGGTCAAATATTTGAGGAAGAAAGCGCAGATACTTGAGAATATCATAATGACATTAAAGAAAGAAGGATAGGTCTGTGTTGATTCAAAGGACGACAGCACTTAACTTTGTGTAACAAACATAATTAACATTTATACTTAACTTTGAATTGGAAAACGACCGAGTTTTTTTGGTTTAAAGCAGTAATAGGTGATTTGCACTTGTAAAAAACTTTTCAATCCCTACAAAGTCAAGTTGAACTTTATTGAGTCGACTGCCAGAGTAGAATTGTAGACCTCAGGCATTGAACAATACTGAAAAGGTAGCTTTCTTTGGGCTATGGAGTGTTTTGATTCTTTGGGAATAAAAGATTGCATCCATATAAGTTTTCAGGTCTCTTAAATATATTTCACTCAGAATACAGATGATGCCTAAAATTGAAACTGTTTAAGTAAGTTGAAGGTATAATATCAATGCACGAAATCGAGTTACAATTCGAAAGGAACCTCTATTCACAACATTTACTCAGTTTAATTTGAAAATAGCAAACAAACAGACCGGAAGTTGCGTTCGGTTTTTATTCAATCTACTTGACCCTGCAGCGTGCTTAGAGAGTAGTGTTCTGTCATTCACGCACAGTGACCCATAGCTTCCATTCGTGTATTTTAATCGGCTGTTTTCTAGTTTTTCATAAACAGCAACTCAAAGACCTTTCTAATACGCAAGTCTTGTTCTGTAAACGCCATGAGTGCGAGGACCTTTTTCCTAGAGGAGTTATTGACAATAAATTTTATTTACCGTAAAAAGGTCGGGGTATTAGATGCATAGGCGTACGAGCCGGGGGAGGACGGGGGAGGAGGGCTGCAGCCTCTCCAGCTGCGGAAATTATGTAATTTTTCGGGAAAAACGCTCTTGATCGGGCAATGACATTTGGGAGAAAACATTATAAAATAATGCCGTTGGCGTGATTTCCAAAAGTCGTGAATAAAGTTTTTAGTTAATTACTTTTCAGGTGATTAGATGCCCGAAAGTGGTGTCTTCAGAGATTTCTTAATTTGAATAATATCGTGTAAAATGTAAAGTGTATTGTTTCGGTAACATCTGCTGCAGTTCGTGCCTAATTTTCGCACCAAATTCGCGGAGAGCGGGACGCGGCCGTCAAGGTCAACAAGGCCAAAAGTAAATACTACACAAATTTCATTAAGTAATTCGTTCATTCTATTCGATCGATTCTATCCGTAAATCTCAGTATTAAAGTATCACATAATACGAGCTGATGTCACCCAGCTGGTAACTACCAGTTATTGACAGTTTTCAATGATAGTAGTTTCATTACATGGGAAAATGGTGAACGTCTCCGTTTTCATCCCGATTACAATCCTTAGCCTTTCGGGCATTGCGTGTTTTTCTCGGGCAAGGAAGTCACCACCCCCCCCCCCCCCCTAAGTCCAAAGGTACCCATACGCCTATGATTAGATGAAGTAAGAAAAAAAAAAAGTTCGAGGAAGAATTATCTGCCTTTCTACGAATCTTATTGTAATTGATCCATTCAAAGTTCATATACGCTTTTAATGAGAGCTGTGAAGTGCTGAGAATTGATTTATTTTTAGATTTTCCGGGAAAAAAAACAAAAAAAAACAGCATCGGGGAGATGAAACCTTAATGATGAAAACTGATACAAAACAGGTTTGAATAAGATAAAAACAGTAAAACTTAAAGTTTGATTACTCCAAAATAATGAAGTAAGTATACATAGTAATGACACCAGAATTAATTAATAAACACTGACAATCTAACGAACCCCTTGAAGCATTTTAATCGTAAAGCGCTTTATACGCAGTTTTGAAAAAGGTGCTGACGGGCCAGCGACTTTCCTAAAGCTCTATTATTAAGGCATACCCTTCTAGCAACAACTGACTTTTCCTTGAGAAATTTCCCTTCTTGATTAGATGTAAAGAGAGGCTTAAAATGAAATTTGCCTCCGATTTTCCTTGGTCCGTATATGGTTCTATTTTCCTATCACCATGTTATTCAGCCCCCTTACGAATTATCTGCAGCATACAGTTTACAAAATTAATGATCTTCCTGCGTGCAGTTTATTTATTTCTTTGAGTAATAGTCTCATGTTCTCCCAAGAGAATATAATTTCTTGGATCTTTCTTTTACGAAAGCCATATAGCCTGATGGATAATACGATTACAAATTTATACTTGAAAGTCTCTCTTTCATAGTGTGTTTTCACCTTACGATAGATTCTTTATGACATCAAATCAGCTGTGTATACTTGTGCACATAAGATGAAAGTTAACTCTTGTCAGATTTCCATTGATGGATGCCACTCTTGAAAATCCACTGATCTTGCTAGTGCGAGTCAGACAGAAAGAAAAGTAAATACGTCGTCAAAGAATCCTTCTGACAGTCGAATCATTTTTCAGTATTTTTTTGTTTTGTTTTTGTTGTTCATTTTTTTGGCCTTGGCCGGAATTTAAAAGGATTTTAACTGAATAATCCAGTAAAAAAATGGAATTCGTGGAAAGTTTGGCTTTAAGTCAAGTTCTATCCTGCAACCATCATGTACTTCTAAAACATTTTCTGGGAAGATATCTGCGTGATGAATGAATTCATCCATTCAAATGGATTCTTGTGTAAAGCCGATCGTTCTTTACTTGGGATTTATTTATTTTGAGAATTTTTTAGGAAAGAGCAAAAATTCATTCTCTCCGATAGTAACTGATACGTTGGATGACTTTTTCATAATTTACGTCTCGTTAATTAAAATCGCGGACAAGTTCATTTAGTGGGCTAGTAAAGACGAAGGTAGTTCCTATACCTACCAGAAACAGTGTAAATATTTTCACTATTGAAAAGCGTGCAAATTGCTCAACAAAACTGAGTTTTTCTTAGAAGAATATTGATATGCATGTTCAAAGCCATGGTGTTCTTAGAAAGCCAAAATATGATTGTTATTTCCGGATCAAAATAAGCACGTGTATTCGGGGAAAGCCCCTCTTCTATGAATTCTGTAACACTATAGTCTAGATAGATCAATAAATGACTGCGCTATAAGGAGTGAATAACCAGTGCAGTGGTACCTTCTCTGGCGACTGCTACGCACGTACGAAGAAACTGTGTTGAGCAAGGTTAGATCTCCAGGTAACAAATATTTTTTGCTTTGTATAGCTAACTTAGCTCTCCAACTTACGGCATTTTTAAGTCTAATCTTCCGCTTTGCATAATTTGCGATTCAAACATAACTTACATTTCAATGGTGAGTCAGATTGTCTGAGCATTGTTCGTCGCTAACTTACCACCTTATTTGATATCTTTGTGTCTCAGTGATCCTGGAAATCTGGACCTGTTTTTAAGCAGTGAAATTTATCCTGTGATCATCCGATCACTGAATCATTTTGATTACTTCGAAAACAAATTGATCCATTCCCGTCATGAAAACTACAATCGGCCTTGATAATATTTTGTCAGAGGATTGAAAAAAAAAGTCAAATGTGAGAGAACTCAATATTTCCTTAACTTTTCAGTCAAGGTGTAGCACCAATGATTTGATAAATCTTAACGGTTCCGTAGTGAAAATTCAATTTTTGCCTGAATCGCTTCTAGAAAACTGTAAATATTGATGACTGCCGGATAAACTTTGAAGGGATGTTTTCAGAATATTGTTCTTTTAGCAACGAAGTTACTAGCCCATCAAGTATAGATCTGCAATAATGGAAGGTTTTTTTTCCGCACTCAAATAAGAGATACATGGTTTTCAGAGAAAAAACATAAACACGAGTGACTTTTCTCAGAAGAAATCTGACAGGTTCCATTTACAAAGACATTGGTTGCATTCTTGAAAAGGTCAGGGCATGATCGGAACAAACAGTTCTTGGTAACTGCATAAAGGAAAAGCCGTGTTTCTACCGTGACAAGATAGGGTGGCACAATTGGAGTATTACTAACTCCTTAGAGAGGATCAACGCTAAACTTAAGAACAATGTGCAAATCTGAATTAAAACCAAAACCAATTCCACGAAGGAAGGCTAAAAAAAAAGAAATTCAGCTGACGTAATATTTATTTTAATATCCCTTTCGAGTAAAAAGTTTGCATTTACATAAGTTTTCAAGGCAGTTTAGGTTTGAATCGTGGAAGGTGCTGATCGGATAGGCCGATTACAACTGTTTAGGATAAAGAAACTCAATCAAGATCATCGGGACTTATATTTCCATCATAATCTCCGCGGCTGCAAGGAGACCGTGGAATTCAAGAAGTAGCATAGGTAAGACTTATTTTTCAAATATATGTTACTTTTTCTTGTCGAATTCATTTTAGATTACGATTTCATTGCTGTCTTGATCAGTGTTGCGAGAACTCTTCAGCTGGTTGGTTTGCAAGACACTACTAAATTGAGCAGGTTCATAAACATCACAAGGTCTACAAGGCAAGCTTTTAACCCTTTAATACTTGCTTTTCAATTCTGTTACTAAGACTGAACATGCCAAATCCATAATCGCATCGAAATAGACACTCATCCATCGAAAACAACATATAGCGTTGTAACTGAGCAACGCCTTTCATCGGAGACTTGGCGTTAGTGAATGCAAGAAAAATTTCATTTCCTCATTCCCCGGAAAAAGATTCATCTCACTGAACTGTGACGAACTCATTCCTTGTTAAACAGTCTTTACCTTTTCTATATCATGTGATGTGTTTACTGGAATTCGGGTATTAAAATGAATATAAAATAACCTTAAGGAAACTTCTCGGAAACTCCATGGTTCAACATCTGCAATTTCATTGAAGTACATAAAAAGGTAACTGGCAAACTTAATTTTGGAGACCACGGGATAGGACCGAAATATGGCTCATATTTTCCGGCAAACGGTGGATCTCAGCCGAGAAACTCTCCAGTAGTTGGCTTTTAAGCAGTTTGTGCCGGCTTTAGTTACAAATGAATCGTCCCTCCCCCCCCCCCCCCCTCCCCGGGCTAAAAGACATTTCTCTGCCGCCTCTAGATACGAAAACCCAAATACACAATGGGAAAAATGGGAACAAATTCGCCATCCAAATGCAGATGCACTAACCTTCGGAGTTCGAGGTATCACATCTTAAATTACATGCAAGAAAAGACTCAACGGAAAACTTGAAAAGTTCGAGATCTGAGATGAATACATTCTAAATAACCCTGTTGTCCTCGCCGAAACCAGTGCCAATTCAGTAAGTACACTGTACGTGCTTTGTTTCGTTCGTAAAGAAATCTTAACAAATTGAGTCTGGCAGTTGTTTGCGAAAGACGAAATCTGATTTCCTAATGGGGCGAAATCCGTAGGTCTGGGTTTCGGCTCTTCCGTGGAGGGGAAGAACCATCCGTGTCGAGTCGAGTCAAGTTTTCTAAGCCAAGAACGAAAAGTGATCGAAGTGCGAACGAAATACTTCCAAACTACTAACTTTTTGTTAGCGTGATGTTCTAACTTGTGTAAGATTCAAACGTGCGTGACTTATCCCTTGCGTGCGTTACACTTGATTTAAAATGTAACTCGTTGATTATCATGTGACTCGTTTGATTACACTTCTAAGTTCTCGATTTTCGATGGATATTATATAAGTGGTGGCTTTTGTTACAGCGAGTTTTCATTCTAAATTAATCATTTGTTATTTCACTCTGCCCGTTCACATCAATGGGAAGAAAAGTAAATTTCCTTAGGTCTATTGTAATTATAGTTGTAATTGTTCCTTTTATTCAAACCATCATCATCATCAACGTAATCGGATCCGTTCTATTTACTCATTTGACAGTGAACGTGGAAAACATTTTCCGTTTTTTAAAACCATCTCTTGGTCGAAGTCTATAATCTGAGGATGTATGTTCTTGTCATGGGTAGTAAGTTTCGACGTGAGCTTCTCCTTTCGTTATTTTATTGTATTCCAGATAGTTGCTATACTTATATGATTCGATTGTAAAGATAACAATGTTGGCAGTCAAGTGAAATGATGTCGAAAAATAGTTTTGATGAAAAACATGAAAATATCTATTATCAGCTAAGTAAAAACTGTATTTTTTTTTTTAGTTTAATAACAAAAATAATAAACCCTCCAAGGGCTTCATGTGGGATACTTTTACGAACACAAGACTCGCAGCATTAGTTAGAACACACTATAGCGGACTGTTCAGTCAGAATTTTTTCCGAAATTATTAACATAAGCGGCAAAACTGTGTCAGAGAAGGCATAGCCAGAGTCAGTTCAAATCTCCTTTTTGATTCATAGTATCCCAAAACCTGAATGTTCCTCTATACAGATTTTGTCAGAACTTTTCTCTATCCATTTTGTTGCAGACATTCCTGATACCACGTGATTTCATTCCCACCTGATCTGACCTGTTCTGTTGTTAAAAGTTCCACAAGACTGTACAATGGCAAATGAACCGCAGGTAATTAAAAAATTGAAAACCAGCTGGGTTGGTTGTCCATTGGAAACAGTACTTGTTCTCTCGTACGCTACAACCTAACATTTGGGCTTGCTTTGTCTGTTTTCGCTTACGAGCGAATTCAAGCCACGGTAGAATTAAAGGAAAGTACAGCTTTATTTATTGCTGGGGTAGTTAACTGTAATAATAAGGGTTTTTAAATCCCTCTAAAACGTTTTATTTGAGGGAAAAATTCAAAAATTTAGGAGAGATTAGGATATTATGGCAGAATTTTCATCTTTTTACTATTTCTAAGAGTTTGGCCTATGGTTAAAATTTATTAACGGGCGTTCACTACTCAACTCGACCAAAATCTCTCTCCTTTTTTTACTCCTCCGCCAATATTGCGTCGTTTGCTAACGCGCTTCGTTATACAAACTAAATGCCTGGAACGGACAAAAAAAATTGTATAGAAGAGAACTGTCGAGTCTGGGGGAAAAAAAAGAAGCAAACAGAACAAAACAGAACGGAAAAGAGCAGAAGACACGTGAGAACCAGACCACAACAGAAAAACAATTACAAAAGAATACAAACCAACAAGCAGTAACACTGAAAGCGTTGATACTCTGCGACTCCTTTATTCTTCGTCCCAGTTCGATTGATCTAATTAATGTCGAAGAACACTCTTTTAGGAGAGCCAGTTTCGTGACTGGACATTGGACTCGACATAGGAACAACGAAGAACTCTTAAGAGTCCTCCAAGGGGCTAAAAAAACCTTTTGGGCAATCTAAAGCTAGGACTGATTTTAAGATTATAATCAAATGTAAGTCTTGGCTATTTCTCGCATATAATCATCCCAAGTAAATACTAACACAGTTCAAATAATGGAAACATTCGGCCATGACAAAATCAAACTATACATTTGCCTGTCGAGTTTTCTATTTTTCTCTTTTTGTCTCCCTGACTGAAAGAAGAGCCAGTCAAGACGAATATCAAACTGTGACAAATCAGCTCCAAAGTCTAACACTCAATTTGAGTATCTAGGGGCGTCACTTTGAACAAAAACAAATTTTTGTTACAGGAAACGCATTCAAAAACAGAAACCGCTCTCCAACAAAGTAATGATCTGTCTGAAAATCAGATGCAGCAGTTGAGGGAGGATTTACAGTCAATTACACCTTTGGCCGACGCAGTGTGCGCTAGAGTCTCAGTAACCGTGAAAAGTCTCCATAAAGCTGCTGATTTTATGGACAAAGTGAGCACGACGCATAACTTAGCTCATGTAACTGGAAGCTCATTAGCATTGATTGGAACACTTTTTGCGATCAGTGGAGCATTTGCAACATTAGCCACGGCAGGCTTAGCCTCACCTTTTATGTTTACAGGGATGGCGTTCGGAGTCGTTGGGGCCGGAACCAACGTCGTGGCAAAAATTATCGAGTGGCTTATAAACTCAGAAGAAATCAAAAAAGCTCAGAAAGACTTTGAGGAACTCTGCGCTAAGCTACAGGAGGTGGCAATTAAAATTGAAAAATCTACCGATCGTGAAGAATCAAAATTTTGGTATCTGTACTACATCGCTAGAGACTTTGGAAACCCCGTTCGGAAGATCCTCAATGCGATCCTGTACCACAATGGGATGATAAACATATCGGTAGCCCCGTCCGTTATGCAAGCAGTAGGTCAGGCTAGTGCACAAGCAACTACACAAGTCATTGACGAGCTGGCCCAAGCAACAGTTAATGCAGGGTCATAAGGCATTGACGACGTAGCAAACGCATTCATTGGGCAAACAGCACTGAAAATAAGTGCACAAGGTGCCGACGACGTAGCACAAGCTGTTGGAGTCAACGGAATCAAACAAGCAGGCCGATTTGGAGCCAAAATAGTCATAGGCGTCAATGTTGCATTGTTGGCGTGGGATATCTTAGATCTGTCATATACGATCACTGATCTCATTACTAATAAGGGCTGTGCTGCATCCAAAGATCTTAGAGAAAAAGCACAAAAACTTGAAAGAATTTTACTTTAAGTGTAAATTACATTGGAAGTTCAGCAACCGTAATAGCTTGAGGAATTTAATCTCTTTGAAACATCGAAACTGAAACATTGCCTTTCATTCACGTAGAATTGTAATACAGGGCGTCAGGTTCCTTTGAATGCATGCTTTATAGCCTCATATAGGACTTTTGTAGGGCTTTAAAGCCTCAAAGAGCACTCTTGATATACCCTGTAGCAGGTCACGTAGCACGAACCCTGTACCTCAGTAGTAAACAATCTAGATTTATACATTTTTGTGCTTATTACTCACGGTCAGAGCCAATACCTTTTTTTATCATTTTCCTTCAGAAAAATTGATAATGATAAAAATGTAGCGGAACATTTCAAAGAACAGTAAATACAATGATTGGGAGACTTGAAAATGCCGCTATAGTTGAAGATATTGCACGATTGCACTTTAACTATATTCCCTAGGTGTTTAGTACTATATTATAAACATATCTACATACCGCATATATATGTGTATAAGTCGCTCAGAGGCTGACTTCTGCAATGGCAAATGAAATGATTAATGCTGGTTATAGCTTGGAATATGATAGTTATAGTGGTAGACAATGTAACCGAGGTGTTTTCGCTAGAGATTTTTCTATTGTATCTTTTTTTCACTTTGCAGATTCCAGTTATATAACCGTATCATAGCCTTTTATTTCCAAAGAGACTGCAAATAACGTTAATCAATTAAAAGAGACAGTATCTGAGCATTAGAATTTTTAAGTCTAGGTAGTCATCGCTAACTTTGACTCAAAAATCTTGTAGATGATTAGTACATTATGTACAATATGATTAAAGGATTTATACCTATGTCAATAAATTAAACTTGAGTGTTGTCGAAGTAAGGTCAACAGTGCAATTAGCCGGGCCAAGGGAGGGAGGAGAAATGTTTTAATCATTTCCTTAATTTGTGTTTCTAATTATTTTTTATTATAAGTTTCATATGGATTTCTTTCAGATTGTTGGGGGAAACGCTGCCTCAATGAATGGCATTGTAAGGAAGCCTTGACTGCCGCAAAACAATGATTTTTCAACGTTTTAAAAATGCCTCTTAACTACAATTTTAACAATCGTGTTTCCACTGATTACGTCCCTGAAAGCCCTTGCGAATGCGAGAGGAGAACTTTTGCGGAGCTTTTCCCCAACATGGAAATGTGACCTCTTAGAACGGGTGGAGTACTCAAGAGGCTCACTCCATAGCGTGAAAGAGATGCACTTTAAATCCTTTTGATCGCGTGTATAAAATTTCCTTAGGCTTTTGAGTGTTTTAAGTTTTAACAACTCCAGAATCACAGTTAATGATAACTTATTTGTCACGGTCATTGCTGAAAATTCATCAAAGTGTACGTTACATTTACCTCCGGAGTATTTGTTACAATGTGGTTTACCTCATAAAGACCCATAAGCGTTGTTAGAGAAAATGAACGTTCCATATGATCGGACCAGGATTTATATAGTTAGGAGCATAGTAGCCAAAACAAAAACTTAACGAAAGCAGAGCACTACTGCTCGACGTCCCAGCGATTCCACGATACACACTCAAAAAAAACCGACTCACTCCCCTTCTTTCACTCCCCTTCTTTCACTCCCCTTATTTTACTCCCCTTCTTTCACTCCCCTTCTTTCACTCCCCTTCTTTCACTCCCCTTCTTTCACTCCCCTTATTTTACTCCCCTTCTTTTACTCCCCTTCTTTTACTCCCCTTCTTTTACTCCCCTTCTTTCACTCCCCTTCTTTTACTCCCCTTCTTTCACTCTCCTTCTTTTACTCCCCTTCTTTCACTCTCCTTCTTTTACTCCCCTTCTTTCACTCTCTTCTTTTACTCCCCTTCTTTTACTCCCCTTCTTTCACTCCCCTTCTTTTACTCCCCTTCTTTTACTCCCCTTCTTTTACTCCCCTTCTATTACACCCTTTCTTTTACTCCCCTTCTTTTACTCCCCTGACAACCCTAACTCTGTCTATGTCCAACTAGTTGCGGCACTGAGCGGAGATGTTAAATAATTTTGTACATTTAAGAGATTATAACTCCAAGAAGCAAGCATGGCTTATTTTCACCTTGCCACCCCTCCTTAATTCGTTTTAAAGTTTTTTTCGCCGCAAGCCAAAGTTATGTAGCTTAAATATCAAACATACATATGCTGTTTCGATACCTCTACAACAGAGGGCCAGGCCTGTGTGGTTTATATTTAATTGCAGAAGGGTGGGTGTGTTTTAGTCACACCGGTAAGTAAAACTGAGTTTGGATGCGTTTTAATAACGATGGAAGGTTTGCTGGATATTATTTTACAGTTGTTGTCAAGCTAGATCGACGACTGGTTTGTAGCGAATGGACTTCGATTTGCCATGAAACGGGGAAACGAGAGGACCGTCTAAATCAATTATCTAATCAGTTGAACACAAGAGACTTTAAGTCACTTTATAATCTCTTAGTAGAACACTGATGAAGAAAATTAATTTGCGGAAACGAAGAGAAGAGTACTACATTATATCCGAATGCCTACCACTTTGACCATTTCATGAAAACCCTTTAAACTTGTTGAAGTACCTGGCTTATCTCTGTTTAGGGAAGCGAATATTCAGATTACCGAGACATGACTTTTTTGCGCGAAAAAGATTGCCATCGGTCAAATGAAACCGTATTGTTATACATAGCTGTACGATTTAAGAAATTAACGACTAATTCTATGCAATACAAGATCTAGAAAAGTGCGAGACGAATCGTAGGAATCGTTTAAACTTTTTCAATACTTGAGCGAAAAAGTTACGCGACTCCAGCAACTATGAAGGGAAAACCGGTAGTAAAATTGAAAATAGACTCTTTAGTCGGTGTAGCATATTACATTCATTTGGTGTAAGGAAGTTCCCTTTCATGGGCGTCTCTTGACAACAGAACGTCTAAAGCCAGATCCGCAGAAAATCAAAGAGATTACTGAGATACCACGACCTGAAAAGTCGTCTCAATGGTATGGTTAATTACATCAGTCTTTTCCTACCAAACCTTTCTGACGTGATGAAACCACTCCGTGAACTTACACATAAGGATGTAGAATGGTGTTGGCCTGACGTGCAAGAAAGGCTTGGAATGAGGTCAAGAGCCTCATCGCGTCTACTCCTTTGCTATCATACTACAAGCCCGATGAGCTGTTAGAACTGCAGTGTGACAGCAGTCAAAGTGGTCTTGGTGCGGCCCTTATGCAAGGTGGACACCCCTTAGCATATGCAAGCAGAGCGTTAACGGAAACAGAGTTCCGTTATGCACAGATTGAAAAGGAGATGCTTACGATTGTTTTCGCCATGGAGAAGTTCAACGACTACGCATTTGGTAGAGAGGCAGTAGTTTTCAGTTATTACAAGCCACTGGAATCAATTTTTAAGAAGCCTTTGCATCGTGCCCGCAAGCGTTTGCAAGGCATGATCATTGGCCCACAGAAGTACGACTTAGAGATGAAACGTCAGAGGGGAGACACGATGTTCTTGGTAGACACACTTTCAAGGGCGTTTCTCCCTGCGGGTCAACAAGACGACTCTGAATTTGAACCATTAACATGATCAAGTACCTTCCGGTATCGGAAGAAAGGCTCTAACAAATTCAGCGGGGCACTGAGGCAGACGAGTCTCTTCAGGTGTTAAAGACTGTGATCAAGAAGGGCTGACCGGAGCACATGATTAACTTACCTGGTATTATCCCCCTTATCTCAACATGCGGGACAAGACGTCTATCCAGGAGGGCCTCTTGCCTCATTTTTAAGGGAGAGCGTGTTATGGTTCTGCCTGCTTGAAGGAGCGAGCTGTTAAAACGAATTTACAGTTCGTATCTTGGGGTCAACGGCTGTCTAAACAGAGCGCGTAAGTGTGTATATTGACCCAGGATGACAGGTGACATTAAGAACTATGTGTCGACATGTGAGGCATGTCGTAAATGTGAACGAGGCCAAGCTAAGGAAATGATGATGTCCCATGAAACGCCAACTTGACCCTAGAAACGGGTTGCCGCCGACCTGTTTGAGGTCGCAGGAAAGACATAGTTAGTGACCTCAGATTATTACAACAATTTCTTTGAGCTCGACCATTAGAAATCTCCTTCGTCAGTGTGTGTCATCAGAAAGTTAAAGGCTCCTCTTGCGCGCCATGACATACCTGAGCGACTGGTGAGTGATAACGGTTCACAGTCTACGTCACATGACTTCCTGAGGTTCGCGATAGAATGGGACTTTGAACATCTCACGCGCAGCTCATATCACAGTCAGCGTAACGGTAAAGCAGAGAGTGCAGTGAAGGAAGCTAAGAATATTCTCAGAGAGTGCAGATCGAGTGGACGGGATGCATTTCTAGCCCTTCTCGATCACCGCCACAACCCACCTCCAAGTTAGTCCAGCACAGCGTCTCTTCAACAGGAGGACGAGAAGTCTCCTTCCGATGACGGCAAATTTGCTCGCACCACAGCCAGTTCCAGACAACGAACTGTGCCGAAGCAAGCTTAAATGGCGCAAGCAGCGACATGCTCAGTACTACAGCAGAGGTGCTGTCGATCTGAAATCCTTGAAAAGAGGAAATACAATAAGAATAAATTAAACCGTTTCAGTTTGAAACGAATTGTCTCTCGTTGTCTCTCTTTTCTTTTGCACACTTCAAGGAACTGGGTGGTAGGTGAAAGATCTCGTAGATCTACATGTAAGTGCTTTATTTCTCGTCGTAAAGGGCGAAATAAAAGACCACATTGAATAGTGAAAATGCAATGGAAGATTTGATCCTCTCTTTCAGCCGTTTTACATGTCTCGCGTCAGGTTTAGACAAAGAAATCTGCTTAGCAACCCTTGCTTCATATGGGGGATTTTTTTTAATCCGTCATTTTCTTTGAAATATACACTCATATGTAACTACCGGTATTCCGAATGCTCTCGAAATATTTGATTACCTTCTTCAATTTGTTGCCGCGACAGAGGCTTCATGTAATATATCGAAAACGAGTGCGAGTGTTTGACCGGGGCTTCCAGACACCAAGAAACAGATAAAAGCACGGGTCCGTAGGCCGAGTGCTTTTATAGTTTCGAGGTATCTGGAGACCCCGGTCAAACACGAAGCCTGAGTTTTTGATATGGCCTCTAAAGCCCCGGCTAAACGAGAATAATGTTGCGCCACGCAACAAGACGCAACATTGTTGGGTCGCCCAACATGTTATCATTGAAGAGGGTGACCAAACGATATCCAACAACACGTAAAATTTCCGTGAATCCATGCTCGACGCATGCGTGACGGCTAAATTGAGTTCTCAGAGAAGTTATCTTGCTCTTAATCTCAGCTAACGAGATACCTGGCAGTGTTTCTTGCAGTAAACTAAACGTTTCAATTCTCTTTTCTTTTAGATGGTACTCCTTATTGCAGACGTCCCACACACAAAATTGTTGCTCAAAAGTGTCAATCAATAATTCTACCTCTTGATCAGTACATTTTCGCGCTGTTTTTCTTTTCGTAGCTCTGTCTCTCTGGCTTTCTTCTGCAGGAATCGTTTCTAGCTCATCCTCGTACGCCGCCATCTTGAAAGACGTGTCTGAGAATTTTGAGAGTGCGATACGAATGCGTTAGCGCAACATGTTGCGTTGACCTGGCCAAACGAGAAAATTTCACGCATTGTGGACACGAAAAAAGGAAATGTTCGCTCTTGTTGCGAAGAAAGTTTGACCGTCGTCAAACTTTATCTAACAAGTGCCTACACGTCGCAACAACTCGCAACAGGTTGGCCAAACAAGAAAATGTTGGGTGACCCAACAATGTTGCGTCTTGTTGCGAGGCGCAGCATTTCTCGTTTGGCCGGGGCTTAAAACTATCAACACTTCTTTAGTAATTAGAGGGTATTGTTTCAGTGCTCTAATTTCCCAGGAGATTATGTATTTTAAAAAGTAATCAGAATGTGGGAAATTTGTTGTTGTTCATTGTAAGTCATGTGGTAGTAAAGATGGCAAAGTCTTTTGCAGCGAATACTGTCAGCCGTTTTCGTTCTCCAAAAACTGGGAAAGAAGAATCAAAGTTGCTGCAAGGAAGCATTCCTTAGTCGACTGCTTACAAAACAAAATGAGCGATTAAAATTTTTCACGAATGGCAGATAAATAGAAAAGTTAAAGTTCCTGTATTTGATTCTGGTGGCGCTTATAAAGATTATGGAGATTTGTACAAAGTTCAGTCGTTGAGTACAGATTTGGCAGATATGGATGCCAACGCTTTAAACTGCTGGCTTTGTAAATTTGTCCAGGAGGTTGCGAATAGTGAAGGGAAGGTGTATCCAGCAAGAACCCTTTATGGCATCCGAAGGCATTTAGAAGAAACTGAAAAGCAGTCTCAGATTTGCCATTTTCTGTCGTTGTCTCGATGCCGAGATGAAGGATAGCACGCGACAAGGAGTGAGCTTTATTAGGGGCAGAAACGAAGACAGAAAATAAGGAAGAGAAATTAAAGTGAAACGGATACGAGGAAAAAAGCTCACAAGGTTTTTCAGTTTTAACGCTTCTTCGTTTACGAATTGTGATTTAAAAATTTTTGTCAACGAAAAAAAATAACTGACAATGTAGCTGATTAATTACAATGATTAATTAAACTGAAGTATCGTTTTCGTGTTCAATTTGTTTTGTTTTGATTCATTAATCTTGATGTCCAATGAGAAGACAGATGAAAACCACACGTGGTTTTGATGTGTGATCCAAAACACGTGTGGTTTTCATCTGTGTTTTCATTGGGTATCAAAACTCATGCACGTGACGAATTCAGCCATTTTTTATTGGCTATCAAAGTTATGAATTATTAATGAGTTTTAGAAGTTGTCTTCCGAAACGTTTGTCAATTAATTTCGATTATTTTCTTTCATTTCTTTTCTTTTTTCATAGTTCTTTCAACATTAACCATAGAGTCAAAGAAATTGTCCTGTTTTCATTTCTTTTCCATGGCCATGTTGAGGCCACAAGTGTAATAATTGGCCTTAAATGTAATAACTGGCTTCAAATGTAATAACAGTTGGCCTCAAATGTAATAACTGGCTCCAAATGTAATAACAGTTGCCTTCAAATGCAATAACTGGCTCCGTACTAAAAAGTACAACAAAATTAACTCTCAAACAAAACATAAATAAAGAGGACGTCATAAGTCACGTGAAATGTGAAAAAAAATTTGCATAAGTGGATAAATCGACAATATGTTGCACTCACACTGATATCCTTTATTCCAAGTAAACGTTTGCTTTACGAGATCAAACCACTTATATCCGATATCACTAAAAAGGGAATGGGGAATATGAAATTGAAGCAGGAAAACTGAAAATGGGGAATTAAAAATTACATTATTGATTATCAATTGTACATCAGAACTTAAAATCTTTTGTTCACGTGGGATATATTGGTGCATACTTCCGATGAACTATTAAAGTTTTGAAAAGAATGTGAAGATTTATTTTGTTTTCAGAACAGTAAGGGATCAAATGATGAAATATCCACAATGGGCGTAGGTGAGTCAAAATACAAACTTGGAGGGTTTTCTTTTATAATTATCAAGCTCAAGGAGTGTGTTTTGTAAACAATTCCGCCATGAAAAATGGATGAGAATTTAAAACGAAAGTAGAGATAAAAACCAATCTGCCGTGGTTAGCTATGCAAGGCTAGCTTGCTGTATTGATTTCCTTATCGACCACGGTGCTAACTTCTAAAATATGCTTGGAATTACGGATTAAAACACGGGGTGCCTAATTAGATAATGTCGTGATGTAACTGACGACGTTGCACTTTTCACCAAGTTTAGCCTGGTTTTTCCGTGCGGAATAAAAAGCCCCAAATTAATTTTGTATCCTCGAAAACAACACTATTTCCACTTATCATGAAATTAACCTGAACTGATTTAGAGTTATACTGCATAGTGAAAATGATACTTGAAAATGTACTCCAAAATGCGATATTTGGAATTCGAAATATAGGTGATTTTTAAAAGCTTTCCGTGAAGCTAAAACTAAACGAAATGGTCCTGTTTTAGACCTAAGCCATACCTCAATCCCTCCTATAAAAAACTGTCAAATTCATTTGAGCTTTCTTTCTTTTTGCGCTTTTCATGAGCAAAGTTCATCTGACTCTACTCGGGCACTGATTTCCGCCATTTTACGGCTACCGACGCTCGTTTCAGTTTTCGTGAATTTTCTGGGATAAAGAAGCAAGTCTGGGAAAAAAACCTTACCAAGTTTCTAAGTTCACTATTAGGCATCTCTGACTTAAATATGAGGATAATCATTTTTCAGTCGATGTGCCACCTCTCACGCGGTCTTAAAAAAAAGTCTCTCTTAATATTTGGATCTCCCCACACCTTCAAGGAGAGCTATAGAAAATGTCCGTTTATTGAATATTTTCTCGGTTTTTGTCCATGGATCTGTGCTACAAATGCTCTTTCTACCAAAATACAGTAGGCAATCCCACGTTATGTATGCGTGACTTTTTATCTATATTACGTCAGTAACATCTATCTTGCAAGCCGATTTAAAACAAGCGACTGCTATATCTTAAAAATCCTGACTTCTTGCTTTGACATAGAAAGAAAGAAAAAGAGTGGTGGACGAAATCCTACAGAAGATAAATATTCTCTCTGAGGATGAGAAGTTGCAATATAGGAAAGATTGGGAAGAGTTCAAAGACGAGACGAATGCATTGACTTCCAACAGGAAAAAAACCGGCAAGAGTCTCCGAGCAATGGCTGATAGACTTGACCAAACGTGGTGGTACTACAAGGCCAAGCATGCCACTGGAACCACCGCGGGTGTAGTAGGAGGAGTTGTAACATTAATGAATGGAGGTGCTGCAGCGATAAGTATATTGGATTTTCTGGAGCTCTAGTAAACATGGAGGCCAAATATAGATATGACAGTCATTCTGCGGAAATAGAGGAGGCCGACAAACTCTCGAAAGAAAACCGGAGACAACTGCAACGTCGTTAGGAAAAGGATCCATGATTGGTCACTCTAGAAAGAAAGCGTACGACTGATGTACATTTATGGCCTCGCTAATGCTCATAAGGTGACCTCCCCTCGGGTTTGATGATTCTTCGGGAATTAGTTCTTTACTCCATGGGGATCCCCTCCTTGGAAAGAGCAGCGGAAACTTTTCTTGAAAAAGCAGTGTTTAATTTGGGTGCGAAAGCGGCTTTTCAAAGTGGTGCTGGAGGAGCAGCAAATGCAGGAACGCAAGCAACTGATGACGTACTTCAAGCTGGCGCAAAAACCTCAACAAAGGAAGCATCAAAGGCAGGAACACAAGCTGCAGATGATCTGGTGAAAGTAGTTTCTAAAACAGTTGGAAAATTCCCGGAGAACATAATTGTTGTCGCAAACACTGCCTTTTTAGTAAAGGACGCTATAGACCTGGGCTTTACGATCAAGGATCTTGTTCAAAACAAAGGACATGAAGCAGCCAAAGATCTAAGGGAAAAGGCCAAGGAGATCGAGGATACTTTTAAACTGTAATCGGAACTTGAATTAATGAAACAATTCAAACTGACTCCAACAGTTAAATGAAAAAGTGCCTTACAGTTGGAAATCTACTTCTTTTAATTTTTTTCTCTAGTATATGGATTACATTAAAGGATCCCTTCCAACCAAAATACATTGCGCGCGCGATATGTGAAATCCGCCATTTTCTCTGCCATCCGGTATTGGACAAGTCGTGAAGTGGAAAGAAATCCTCGTTCATCCGAGTACATTTGCCTCACTGAGGTCTTGAATTTCCTCAATCGCGTTCCAAATTTATTGTTCTTTCTATTTGACTAGGCATCAAAACAATAATAGATGCGCGCAGGGTATTGTGGTTGGAAGGGATCCTTTAATTTCGTAGTTTGACCTATTTTGTTTATTTTTCAAAAAGCAAAAAGGTTGGTAACAACTTTATCTGCTGTTACATGTCAAGGGAAGAGTGATCAACAAGAACTTCATGATTTAGGACTGATTTTTTTTTCTCCTCTAATGGAATTATTCAGGTGTTTTGTTTTAAGGACCACTTTTATCGTTCTGCGTCTTCGCGCAGTTAAAGTTTTATCTTTCGAGTTTTTCAGCCTAGTTTTTGTTCATTTTTTGACTCGACTGGTTGATATGTTGATGATGACGAAAGAATTGGTTCTCTTCAAATTGTTATCACTTTGTTAAAGTATCGCCAAAATATTGTTTTATGGTCATTTATCATAAAATATTACAGTTAGGGTTTTCTGTGGGTTTTGGAACATATTTACTTGTCAACATTTCATATGAAATCATTCCAGATTTATACGAGTTCATTCATTCTTTGCTTTAACCTTAGTAACTATACCATGGCAAACTTTGATTTTTTTTCCAAATTTCTTACTTCAGAAAATCTGTACTTAAAAGTTACCTGTGAGAAGTTCTTTCGTTCTAGTAATTAAAAAAATATAGAAAAAGCCACGAGAGTTTTTGAAATGATCAACTGCTTCATTTTGCATTGTTTCTCGCCTTTATTGTACTCCTGTGTGTCGTTACTTAAACAATAAAATATAAATATAACTGTCAATGATCTTCCTGGAGATTGGTTCTCATGCATATGGTAGTTGGCAGCTTAGCTTGTGCTCATAAGTTCGCTCTCCTTTCATGGGATAATTTTTCCTTGTTGCTGCTTTCTGCACTCAACACCAACACTGAGCCATTTCCCCCCCGGTGTTGAACTGTCCGATAACAAAACGGCAACTAAATATGTGGAAAATAGGTTTTTAAACTAATTATAATCAAGGAAATTGTTAGTTTTATGATCAGCAATATTTACCAATTCGGCACTAACAAAAGAAAAAAAGTGACAAAACCAATTAATGCATTTTGTTAACTGCAGCTAACTAGCGTGAGCAGTCTTTCGAGTCCTTTTCGACGAAGTCGGTCGGGCAAGACAAAACATTAGTGAAAAAATAAATTGATGTGAGTGAACTGTACGGAACACTAGGAGTGAGGCGCACGGAATTAACCACTGTACAATGCTCAATGGAATAAGTATTTCCAAAGGATGGCCTAGTGGGTTGGTTATCAGCGAATGAGTATCATTTTATCATTACAGCTTCCATGGGAAAAGCTCGACGATTTGATCTCACCCTTTATTCTGGAGAATACAGCAACGGTTTTTGGTGCAGAGAACTGATTGAAACAAACACAAATATTTGTAATGACGCCGCATGTTGCAATCGCTGGACTAAATAAATTATGTTTCATGCACGCTTGGTTGCATCTTTAATTCGAATCGCTCTCTTCAAGCAGGGTACAAATTCTCCTGTTGAATTCGTTTGTTTGGTTGTATCACTAAGACTATACAGAAAGTTAAGTAAAAAGGGTCGGAAATTAAGGCCGCAAATACTTTAACCATCCTTTCTTTGAGAGAAATAGCTTTCTGTTTCACTTTACATACTAAAATTCGTCGCAATGATTCAAATTTATGATTGCAAAATCAAATTTCATGCTCTTCAGGTTGAAATAAACAGTTGTAAAATTGCTGCACTTTCCTTCACATTTGTTTCGCAGAGCAAGAGTCTTGGTAAACATTATTGTACTCGTTAAAAGTGAAACTTAATCCTAATCTAGATTAAAGCATGGCGACGTAACTAAGGAACTGATTCATTCATGTTCCGCTTCCCGCTGTGGCAAAGTAGCTGCCTTTCGGAGTCAAAATTCATAATTCAACTGTTCATATTAGTTTTTTTAGGAACGAAAGATGTACATGAAAATATAATTTTCCAAGAAAACAGTCAAATGTTTTGTTACCCAACCTTTAAACTGAATTAGGAATGATCGAGTGGGTATATCTGAATGATAAACATTTGTTACTGATAAATTAAGTATTTAAGGCAATTCGCATTTCAACTTTTATTTTGTCGAAGCATAAGCTCATAGGAGAAATTGATGGTACCAGACTGAGTGAAAAATTCTTACAGTGACAATTTCCAGTAAATTCTAAGAAAAAGCAGAGCTTTTGATTATCAAAACGTTTGCATATTCTTTGAAACTGCAAATTGATAACCAAGAGATATATGTTGAAAAAATTGTCATACAGTCTGAGAGTCTGGGCACAAAAATGTCCATTAATGATATAACGTGAATTCTTTGATATAAACGAACAGGTCCAATTTTGGGGGTAAATCCCTTTGATAAAGCAGCTGACATAAGCCAATGAAAAGCAAATAGTTTTGTAAACAAAATGTGCGCGAGGGACTTTTTCCCGAAAGATATCTGATAGGTTTCATTTCCATATTATAATTTGTGCTCTTAAAATCAAAACAAATTTGCATCTGTCACGTTACAGGCAGAGCCCCTCTTTACAAATTTCAATATACCTGAGTTAATTGATTACAAATGGTTCGTTTGTGAAATCCTGTCGTCCAGAGAAATTTTTTAAAATTCTTACCGAGAAAAGACTGAATATAGACAAACAGGCAGATCTGTGTTCGAGAAACTCTGGGAAAATTGCTGTTACGTATTCTGTTTTATCTTATAGACAAAGTAACTTCCTAAGATTCATAAGGAAAACGTTCCTTTTTAAAGGAAAATTCTGCTTTCAAACAACAAGCGTAGTAAGTCAATAACATGCTACGCGTTCTGCATACAAACATCATCTTCATGAGGGACTTTTCCCTAGATGACTACCTTCATTTTGCATACATGTGGCCATTGTGTTCATGCAGAAAAAGTCTTGCCTTGATGAAAAAAAAAGTGCGATCTATGCAAAGAAACCATTCTTTCTAAGAATCCTATGATTAGCCATGAACCAATCAAAAGTGCTATTTGTTTGACATTGTTACCATAAATTAATTGCACCGGCCAGTTTGCTTTTAAGAAGCTGAATTTTGCAGGTCTGACATACTATGTACTCTGTACAGCTTAAGTTGCTGTCTTTGATCCGGCTAAAAAAATGATAGATAGAGTAAGGTGGGAAGATGCATCTTCTTCATATACAGCTGCAAACCTTTCATGATTTGCCAACAGTGTAGCCTGCGAAGCAAGCCTTCGGGGAGAGGAGGGGGATTGGGGCGAGCAGAATGTGCGGAGGGGAGAGGGAGGGCTTGCCACAGACCCCCACTAACTAACGAAACGCCCACTATTTTCGTTTTCATATCGTCTTGCATATGTCAATCAGTGCCTCTTAAAATTAACCAATCGGAAAGCGCCATTAGCGAGAGCTCAGTGAACCATGCAAACTGTCAAAACAAAAACTAAAACTTGCTCCACGTGAGTGAGAAATATCAGACTACAAGGAGAATCTGGTATCAAAATCTAAGAGAGGGAGAAGGCCAAAAGTTAATCCAGAAGACGTAGTTTGCCGGTTTTGTGGAGTAGATTCAAGAATTAAATTTGGAAGTGGCTTCAAGAGTTTTGTAAACATTTTTAATCAGAGTCAAAGGGAAGAATTTCAGTGTGTCTTCGCCGATCGCCTTCGAAGGGTCGGTTTTCACTTTGAAAATAAGTCGCACATATCTCAAATTATATGCCTTCCTTGTGCAAGAAAAGCTAACAGTTTTTGCCAGTTTTATGAATTGTTGAATAAAGCCGCTTCTCAATGTCCGGATTCCCGCGATGTTTCGTCGAAATGAAAGTCCTCAACACCGACAGGAAAAAGTCCAGGTAGAAAGAGCTTGCGTGTACCCTCCCCGGCACATGCAAAACCTCCATCTAGCAGGGAAGCGTTCTTTGACTCGCCGAGGAAAGGACAACCCTCAACTTCAGCGATGGATACAAATTTAAACATTATGATGATTTGGCTCCAACGTCCATCGGCTTTGCAATGTTGTGATTACGGGCAAGTTTGAGAATGAAGACGCCATTCCTATCAAGGCCCTGAACTTGAACAAGTAGATGGCTGCCACAAATATTCTACTTTGACATCGATTCTTGAGGGCAGAACTTCTCGAAATCACCGTCGTCCGCCATTTTCTAAAAGGTAGTCGCCACGAGAGACTGTTTAGTTCGAGGGTTGATTGACAGCGTGTTGCTCTCAGCCAATGGGAATTTTTCGTCCATACGAGATCGGAAATTTCGTTGGTTAGTTGGGGTCTGAAGCAAGCCCTCCCTCTCCCCTCGGCACATTCCGCTTCCCTCAGTCTTACCTCCTTTCCCCAAGGGCTTGCTTCGCAGGCTACCAACAGTGCACAAAAGGTAACTTTCACAACAAAGTTTCAGTCGGCGAATGAAAGTTATCTTCGGCTCAGTACATGGGCTTTAAAGGTTTAAATTTTGTCCCGCGATGAGTTTTCGATTACTAACTTGACCTGCTTCCTGCTAATGAGAAACTGAATCCCTTACTTCTGTATCGGTACTTAAGTAATTATGCAAGATTGATCTAGTTGCGCTAAAAATTGTTATATCCGGCTCATATAGGAATATTTTGCCAAATATCAAAGCGTAATTTATTCCTCGCACTCTTTCATAATAAATGCAAAACAAAGCAATCATTCTTGGGCATCACGTTGCTCTTCGATTCTTCACCAGCGAATTAAATATTTACGTATTAAATTTGACAAAACCGAATAAATTTATCATTATTTATGGTACCGCTCTTATTCTAGAGAATGGGCTGGGTTTTTTTTCCTTATGATTATATTTTGTGCTTTTATTTCATCTCCCTACACACAGGTATATTTCACAGCGAACTCCGAAATAAGGGAATTGTTTAATCTCAATTATATGTTCTTATAATAACGAATAATTATTTCCGCTCTACAAAACATACGCACGGAGGAAATTTCTTAGATAAGTTGACAAGCCTTTGTGTCCATCAAAAGGGGTCAAGGCCTTATTTATATGAACAAGCATATTTTTACTGGGACAGCTCCTTATTTGATAAAATTTTTAAGCGAACCAACTAAATGATTTTTTGTGTGTGACACTCTTTCGTTCGGAGAGATCTATTTAACCCAATGCTCTAAAGTGAATTATCATTGCAGCGATGCCTTTTTCAACAGCGGTTCGGTTTGTTCGATATGAAATGTTTCTCCACGAAGCAAATTGACGCACTCAAAAACTAAATGTTATTATCTTGTCCATTTTATGGGGGTGGGGCAATTTTTTTTTACCTGCTGTATTTACACGACTTTGTTATTCTCAGTTTTCCGTAACGTAATGATTATGATGGCAATTTTGATTGCCTTTGCGGGAACTTACTCTGCAGGAACACAGATCGCGTAACTGAGAATGGGGGAATTTCTCAGTGAATTAGATAGTGTGGTCGTTGATCTGAGCGTTGATCAGTCACAGTTGGATAAGGAGGACGCCGAACGGTTTAGAGAGAACGCGGACGTTATGTTTCCCAAAGTAGAGAAAGCCGTCCAAGGTCTCCGTACAGCGGCTGATGCACTTGACAAAGTTTGGAGTGATGGCAAGATAATTCGTGCAAGTGGAACTTCCGTTGGTATATTGGGAGGTTTCATTACACTCATCGGAGGAATCGCGACAGTTATGACGGTCGGGGCTGCTACACCCTTGATAGCCTCAGGGATGGCTATTGGCTTTATGGGAGCAGGTACAAACCTGACGGGAAGAATTATAGAGTTATTCATGAACTCGAAAGAAATCAAGAAGACGGAGTGTGACTTAAAGGAAGCTCTGGATAGCATAAGGGATGTACAGGCCATTATCAAAGGGTGGTTGGAAAAGAAAGACATATCCAGACTGCGCCAAATTTTCACGTTAGCTGAGGCTAAAACGTGGAGCAAACCAGTGTTGAAGCTACTCGCTGTTATTTTGTGTGCCGCTACTGAGGCTTACAAAGGAAGCAAGGCCTTTGCAGCACCAACAGCCAAAGCTTTTGCCTCAGAAGCTGGTAAGGCCGGTGCAAAAGCGGTTGGAATGGCTGGTGTAGGAGCTGCCGGAAAGGCTGGTACAGGAGCAGCTGTTAAGACGGGTGCAGAGTCTGCTAGCAAGGCTGGTGCAAAAGCAGCTGGCAAGGCAAGTGTTGGAGCCACCGATGATGTGATAAAAGCTGGAGCCAAAGCTGGCAAAATTGCTGGTGGCGTGATCATTGGAATCAGCGCTGCATTCCTGGCATGGGATATTGCCGAACTTGGCTTCACTATCAGAGCTCTGGTGGAAAATAAAGGATCAGACGCTGCCAAAGATTTGAGGCAGAAAGCGGATAAGCTTGAGAATATTATGAAGAGATTAGAGAAAGAAGGATCGGTCTAAACTGATTCCAAGGACAAAAAAAAAAGTCATGTAGAAAAACCAAAATTAACTTGAACAATGGACTTTAAAATAAAATGCCTCCTCTAGGTTCTGTTTTTATCTCATGTGGAAAATTACAGTGCCCTCTGCGCAATTAACTAAAAATTTTCTTAGGCACCGATAGAAATACTATTCGACGTATCTGTTCTTTAGCATATTTCAACTGTTGAACCACTCTTTTTACTTCAAATTTCTCCAGTAAATGTAACGTTTTAATCCATTTTAAATAAAAAAAATTTATAATTATATGTTTTGAGAACTTTTTTTATGTTTGACTCGGGAATTAAGGCGATACATGGCATTACAGCTGTTCAAGAAGGTATCAGCCAATCGCAATCAAAATTCCTAAGTTGAAAGGAGAATCATGAATTAAAAAATAGCAAACAAACAGAAGAGCCGGGAAATGATATTTAAAGGCTTGAAACTATTTTTTTTAAATTCTAACGGTCGCATTTGCCAAAAAGCACCCGATTTGTTCTAATTACTCTGGCAAGGCATTCAGATCACTTGCCTTCTCAATTAATCTAGACTTATGCAATCGCAAGTCCCAGTAACAAAAAGTGTCATCCTCGGTAATCAATGCAAGCAGTAGTCATAAGGCTCACGACGCCAGGGGTTGTGTCACAGTGTTTTTTTTTTTTTTTTTTTTTCAGGAACTCCACGCTCTAATTACGAATGACGTGACTAAAGTGGTACTGGTCACACAACTCGTTGTTAATATATCATATGGCCATCACGCGTCACGGCAAACTCCTTTATTTTTCCGCCTTCGGGGGGGTTTCCTAAGATACATACCGTTGATATATTGATATTACGACCTTGCTTTAATAGTAAGCCACGCTACAAAAATTTTCAGTCAGTGTTGAACAAGAAGTAGTTACCAAGAAGGATGTTTTTGCGTCATGTCACGGCCGTGGGCCAGTTAAAAATATTCAGAGTTCTGGTAAGGAATCGAACCTCAGACTTTCGTATTAAGCACACCGATGCTCTACCACTGATTTACAGTGACTCTACGGTAAGGTAAGCCATTGTTTTTTTCTCAGTGTGTGTACTTTTATAATATAATCAGTCCGGCATTCGCACTCGATACACATTGGAGTTCTCTCCTCATATGATTTATGGCTTATAGCCACAAAGCAATATGTCAGTTCTTGCCGTAACACTACAGAAGACAATAGAAGACGATAAATATCTCACAATCTCTTTAACATTGCGCGTGATCAAAAAACTTTATCCTACAGAAATTTCTTAATAGGTCTTTACTACCTTTAGGATTATTTTTCAGTCCCACGAAGTAAAAAGCCAAAGATATTGGCTCCTTAATAAACTTGTCAGCTTGAAAATAACTTATGGAACCGTCTATCTGTGAGCAGCCGTTGCCAACCATAGGCAAGCATATGAACAGTTTAGAACCGTTAAGAAAGAACTGAAAATTGATAAACCGTCTTTAAAATGGTAACTACATCAATTCTGTTCATTTCAAACGGATTTTTCTCAGAAGATACTTGATAGATTCTATTTAAAAAGCGGTTCTTAGAAAGGTCGGGCATGATACTTATATCGATCAAAACTACCACTTAACTGTTTACTGGGAAACCCCTTTTCTATAAATTCTGCGATAAGGAACCAATCAAATGCTTTGTCTCTGTAACACTATCGTATCGTGGGATCTACTTAAATGACTGCGCCATTCGGAATTAACAACCAATGCGGTGACGCCTTCTCTAGCGACTGCTTCTCCCCCTACGAAGAAACTGTGTTAAGCAAGGCCAGATCTCCAGGTTAGAAACGTTTTTTCCCAGTATAATGAAATTAGCTCTCCAACCTTACAGCATTTTAATGTGTAATCCTCTGCTCCGTATAATACACAATCTAAGCATGTGATCTACCAACGCTTACTTTTACTGGGTAAGTTAGGTTTTCTAAACATTATTCGGCGCTAGCTCACCAACTTACTTCAATATCTTCATGCCTGATCAATCTCAGTTCTAAATCCGAAACTGCTTTATTAAAAGCTTTAATTTGTCCGGTGATCTCCTTGTAATAAGCATTCATCACTGATTCATATCGATATTTTTCTTACAATTGATTTATTACCATCGTGAAAATAAATGTCGGTCTTACTCATTACATCATCAAAGAATCGAAGAGAATTCAGTGTGATGATTTATGTAGAACTGTTCCTAAACTTTCTAAGTTATCACAGTGTTGTACCACTAATGGATAAATCTTACCGGTTCCGCAGAGAATATTACTTTTTTTTTTTTGAACGAATTGTGTCTGAGAAAAGTGTAAACATCAATGGCCGGTAGATAGATTTTGAGAATCTTAGACACTTGATTGTTCCTTGTTGTTGTTTCGGAGTAACTTGCATCCATTAAATGTGAATCAGCCGCCGATATTCAGCTCTAAATGATTTTTTCCGAACTCAAATAGGGGATATCTCGTTTTCGGGGAAAACAACATACGCACGAAAGACTTTTCCCAGAAGAAATCTGATAGGTTTCATTTATAAAGCCGTCGTGTTATTGAAAAGGTCAGGGCATGATCGAGACAAACATTTTATTAACTGAATGCCTAAAAGGAAAAGCCGTGCTTCTACCGTGAAAGGATAGAGTGCAATTGTTAGAGTTAAAAACTCATTTGAGAAGATCAACGCTAAGCTCAAGAACAATGTGCAAGCTTGAATTGAAATAAAAAATAACCATGATCGAGACGAAGACTGTATTAACTGAATTCCTAAAGGAAAAGCCGTGACAGGATAGAGGGCAGCTGTTAGAGTTAATAACTCCTTTGAGAAGATCAACGCTAAACTCAAGAACAATGAGAAAATTTGAATTGAAATAAAAAATAACTTCATAAGCGAAGGCTGCATACAAGAATTTTCATCAGAAGCATCGGCGTCTTCCATTTTCTGAAAACTAGCATGATTTTAATTTTGCCATAAGGATTTCTTAGAATTAAGAGCTTTGAGCTATGCTAGTATTATCGGATGTTTAAGGTTTAACTGTTCTTTTATAGGCGTTTGATATGGGAAAGCTGTGAAAGATTAATAGCTTCTTATGGTATTACATCTGATGATTTTATCAGTGGAATGACTTTCTGTAATCTTAGGTTTCGATCACTTCTTTTGGCATCCATGGCTTTTAAACGGTGATGAAAAATTTGTAATTGTTCTACAGAATTTAACGGGCTCCTTTTATCTAAAGGGAATTATACATTTTGCTTTTGTATGAGGGAGGACTAGCTTATTTTCAAGAAAAGAGATCTCGCGGAAAACAAAGGATCAGACGCCAACAAAGATATGAGGCGAAAAGCGGAGGAGCTTGAGAATATTTTGAAGAAATTAGAAAATGAAGAATTGATCATTTGAGAAGATGAGTTTGATCTAAATTGATTCAATGGATAACAAAACTTTGCAATGAAGATGATAAAAGCTTTCAGCTTTGCAAGGTTAAACGTCCTATAGCTCCGGTTTTAATTTAGCATGTGTGATATCCTTGTGGAAATTTCAATAGCCTTATAATTACACAGTAAGATCAAGAAACGAAACTTGCTAAAGCTTGAGATAAACATATTTTAGTAAGACATCTTTTGTAACAGTTCCATCCTTAAGCCATATACTAAAAACACAGAATTTCTACAGCTGAAGTAGCATTTTATTTCTTTAAGAATAGAAAGTTGGCATAACTGTTTAGGAATTAGAAAGTCAACCAAAATCACCGTGAAGTACGAAAGGGACTTCCATTTCCATCATGATCTCACCTAAACGGAGACCGTGGAATTCAACAAACTATGTATATCATGATATAGAAGAGGCTAGAGTCTGACCAGGTACTCCAAATGTTAGGAAAATAAAGTCGAAACAAAATATTAGCGAAAGCAAAGCGTCGCAACTCGATAATTACAACACATAGCGATTGTAAGATACTAAAGATGATTACCTTTGACTAGCCTGCATAAAGGGAAAGCAGTATTTCTATCGTGTCAGGAAAGGAGGCACATTTAGAGTTGCTGACTTCTTTGAAAAGATCAACGCTAAACTTAAGAACAATGTGCAAATCTAAGTTGAAATAAAAAAATATCTCCATAAACCAAGGCTACAAATAATAAATTTCAATAGAAATATGGGCGGTCCATGAAAGTTCTTTGCCCATTTTCCAAAAACTTGCCATGTTTCTTGCCACATGAATTTCTCAGAACTGAAGGGTTTCAACTCATGCTAGTATTTTAGATCGAATGCTTCATCTAAATGTTCTTCCTCATATATTCTGTTCAGACTGGCAGAAAAATTATTTTACAGCATTCCGTCTGGTGATTTCATCACTGATTTTAACATTAAAGCTTTCTGTAACTTAAGTTTTAGTCCAACTGTTTTAGGATAGCTGGCTGTAACTGAGTGGAAATGAATAATTTCGGAATTGCTTCAAAGGATACCACGAGCTACATGGCCCAACAGATGGAAATTATGTTGCTTTCGTACGGAGATGGAAAAGCCTAGCTTCAATATCAAAACTCTGGTGGCCATATAGAGCAATCATAATTGACCTAAACGCTAAATTTTGAAAAGTTTAATGTCCCTTAGCTTCGGTTTTAATCCAGTTTGTGGGGATATCGTTGAGGAAGAATTCATAAGTAGCCTTGCATACTGGGATCGATAGAAGCTTGCTTAAACAGAATATGGACACATTTTAGATATATCCTTTGTAGTAGATTCAATCCGCCACAGTACCGAATTAAAAAGCAAAATTTCTTCAGCTGATGTATTATTTTTATTCTGTACGAATAAGAGGTTTACATTTACATAAGTTTTCAAGCCAGGCTATGTTTAACTCGGGGACAAGAATAATGCATAAGATTACACTGGCTATTCAAGAAATTAAAGATTCAGTTATTTGAAATCATCGTTAAAGAAACTTAATCTATTTCAACATAATCTCAGCTGAGAGGAGACTGCGGAATACAATAAATCAGGCAAACAAACAGAAGAAGCTGGAGTATGACCAGGTACTCCAAATGTTAGGAAAACAAATTCAAAACAAAGTATTGGCGAAAGCAAATCGTTGTTACTCGATCATAACAACACATAGCGATTGTAAGATACCAAAATTAAAGAAATGGTCACCTTACAAGCATCAAATGAAAATCACATGTAACAACAAGGACAATAAAGGTATACTAACCTCTTACATGTCTGCCTGCGTATGGGAGTGCTGTTTAGAAATCTAACTTTGGATGTTTCTCCCAGAGATAGTCGAGGACTTTACTGAAAGTACTTCCTCGGGGAGACTGATCCATAAATGGGCGCCATTGCAACTAAAGCTACGCTTTAAGTAGTCAGTTCTCAGTATGGTAAAGAACAATTTCCCCTTTGTGTCGTGGACATAATAACTCTAGTTTCCTCGCCTAAACGTATTACAGAAATAAGCTAGGGAGAGATCATTATTCCAATTGTATATTTAGTTCACTTTCTCTTTGCCTCTCCTGATAACCTTCTCTTATTGACTATTTGTTCCAATCAAGTAAGTGTTGATGATAACTAAAACTCATAGCTTAACACAGTGAGTGACAATGCGGACAGCACAGTTCTGTAGTTTTATCAATTATATCACGGTGCTGTTGCGAAAAGTCATCCCGTACAACGCTTCAATCAAAGGACGGGTTAATAGGACCTCCTTGTATATCAGTGGCTGTTTGCATGGAAATAAATGGCCTGTTTCGTTCAATTCCATGCATCGAAAGTTGACCACACTGTTTTACAAATCTCATACATGTAGGCCTATTAGGAGAGTTGTCCATTATGTCAATGTTTTGCTGGTCGTTTGGTTTATTTGGACGCCGTCTATATCAACGTTTATTGCGTGGTCATTAAAATAATATTTCCCCGAGCTAATGAACTCGTGTACTCTGTTCAGGTAGTATAGATCTCTAATCTATTAGCTTTAAACGAAAGATCAACATGCTTTCATTTGATCATTATTGATTTGAGTCTCAAAATCAGCTAATCAGAGGCAGAATAGAAACATTAGTACAGTTGAAGTTCATTCTTGGGGAGTCTATATCCGGGCAATTTGGTGGTTCATTTATGTGGATCACGAAGAAAGAACAGCTAGCTGATTATTCACTCGGCCTATAGTAGAAACGAGGTTGTTTGCGTTGCATCCTTGCACGCGATTGCAAAAACTCTTACCTACGGCAGGAATAATTGATATTAATTTGAACGTTTTTCTCCACCCAAAACGAACTTCTTGAGGATGATAAGCAATGGTCCCCTCAAATCAAAGGGAGCTTTTACTAACAGACAGCACTGCGCAATATCACGTAGAACGGCTAAGAAGGAGAGAAGATAATGGGCAACGGAGATAAAACCGTTTTCTACAAGTTTAGTCAAGTACTTTTTCCGATATCAGCAATGCTAAGAAATTTTAGGGGTTTTGAAGTGTCAGTCTGGTCAAAAATAGGGTTGCACAATGCTTACGCATACTTAAGCAGGTCAAGCGTCACGCTTTTCAGGATACAAACGTGGACACTCCCTCCCCGCCCATTCCCTAAAAAAACTCGTGCGGAGCATTTCAAAAGGAAAATAGTTATTGGCACGCGCTGAAACAAACTGAGACCAAGCCGTTGACCTTATGAGCATCACATTCTGCCTGTGGTGAAAGCTGCTTTTTCAAAGCGGGATTGGCTTTTGTCCAGGGTTTATCCAGGGAGTTTCATCGAAACAAAAATTTCATTGTTCTTATTTCTACGAATTGAATCTAAAATGGGAACCAATCATATAAGCTTGTTTGCCTGTAAAAATCGTAAACAGTATACTTTACGTAGATCTGATTGGCTCGCGGCAGAGGAGGCTCAATAGTGACGTGAACGTTACTAGACTTCACTGGAGTCATTGATCACAGTTACAGATTTCCTCAAGCGGCGAACGACTTGCAGGACAAAGCTAAGGTAAGATGGACCCCATATTACAAAAGGTTTCCCTTGTTTTCCTGCGGTTGGGTTTTGGGTTTGTAGGTCAGCCGGTAATACTGAACGGTGCCAAGGGCTAAATCTGCTATCACATCGGAGTATATTCATGTGAAGACAAATGACAAAAATGTTCCCCCGCAACCGCGCCGGAAACTGGCGGATCTGGGTCAACTTCGTTTCACTCGTTTTTTGATTCAAATAGTTTTTACCTTCCCCGTCAAATTCATTTCAATTTTTGATTCCATTGCAGGAATCTATCAATTCTGCAGTAACTCAAGCTGCGTTAAGCAAGATCTTTTACATCAGAAGGTAAGCTTTTGATTTTTTATATTCTAGCTTTTTAGTTCAGTCAGTAATGCTCGATTCATAATTGCATTAAATGAAATATGCACATAGAAAACCACTTAAAAATGTATTTTTGTCTAAATCTCGGCTATTGATGAATGCAAGAAAAGTTTAGCATTACCCTCCGGAAAAAGGGTTACTCTTACTGAAATGCGACAAACCCATGTTTAAATTTTCTACTATGTCGAGTGTTGTGTTTACAGTAATTCCAATATTGAAAAGAATAGTTGGTGTATCTTGGTCAACTTCGTTGAACTCATTTTTAAATTGCTGCATTAATTTTAGTAATTAATTTCATTGCAGATATCGATCACTGTTGCGGTAACTCTTCAACCAACAGCTTCGCAAAACAGCTGAGTTGAGCAAGATCTAATACTTCTCAAGGTTAACCTTTAAATTTCTTACTACTAGTTGTTTTTTTATTCTGCTTGTGATACTGAACATGCTGTGCTAAATCCATTATCAGATTGAAATAGACATTTGTACATCGAAAGTACTCAATGCGAAGTAACTGAGAAAAGTATTTACCAGGAAAATTCATGACCCGATGAGGGAATTCCGCGTTAAATTGCAGGCTCGCCCAGATGCGAAACAATATCGCTTAGTCTCGTTTTCAACTAGCAATTCCACGTTAAGGCCTCGCTTTGTTAAATATCAGAATGCGAGGTTTTATTCAATAATGCAATTCTCACCAAAATCTCAAAAAACATCCAGGCTTCTTCTCGGGTAAAAGAGTTTGATCTCAGTGGAATGTGACAAACTCATTTGTCTGTTGAATATGTTTTTCTATATCGAGTGATGTTTTGACTGGAATAAAATAAAATAAGATAAATCAACTTTATTTTTCGAGGATAGCACTTGACAGTATAAAAAAAATTGCGATCCATGCAAAGAAACCACTCTTTCTAAGAATCCTATGATTAGCCATGAACCAATCAAAAGTGCTATTTGTTTGACACTGTTACCATAAATTAATTTGTGCTCATGAAATCAAAACAAATTTGCATCTGTCACGTTACAGGGAGAGCCCCTCTTTACGAATTTCATTATACCTGAGTTAATTGATTATAAATGGTTCGGTTGTTAAATCCTGTCGTCCAGAGAAAGTTTTGAAAGTTTTCACCGAGAAAAGACTGAATATAGACAACAGGCAGATCTGTGTTCGAGAAATTCTTGGAAAATTGCCGTTACTTATTCTGTTTTATCTTATAGACAAGGTATCTTCCTAATAATTTCTCTTAGATTCATAAGGAAAAAGTTCCTTTTTAAAGGAAAATTCTGCTTTCAAACAACAAGCGTAGTAAGTCAATAACATGCTACGCGTTCTGCATACAAAAATCATCTTCATGAGGGACTTTTCCCTAGATGACTACCTTCATTTTGCATACATGTGGCCATTGAGTTCATGTAGAAAAAGTCTTGCCTTGATAAAAAAAAAAGTGCGATCTATGCAAAGAAACCATTCTTTCTAAGAATCCTATGATTAGCCATGAACCAATCAAAAGTGCTATTTGTTTGACACTGTTACCATTAATTAATTGCACCGGCCAGTTTGCTTTAAGAAGCTAAATTTTGCAGGTCTGACATACTATGAGGTTTGAAATATGTTTCATCTACTCTGTACAGCTTAAGTTGCTGTCTTTGAGCCGGCTAAATAAATGATAGATAGAGTAAGGTGGGAAGATGCATCTTCTTCATATACAGCTGCAAACCTTTCATGATTCGCCAACAGTGCCCAAAAGGTAACTTTTACAACAAAGATTCAGTTGGCGAATGAAAGTTATCTTCGGCTCACTGAGCCAAAGGCAACTTTCAGGCATCAAATCTTTTAAAATAGTATATGGGCTTTAAAGCTTTAAATTTTGTCCCGCGATGAGTTTTCGATTATTAACTTGAACTGCTTCCTGCTAATGAGAAAATGAATCCCTTACTTCTGTATCGGTATTTAAGTAATTATGCAAGATTGATCTAGTTGCGCTAAAAAATTGTTATATCCGGTTCATATAGGAATATTTTGCCAAATATAAAAGCGTAATTTATTCCTCGCACTCTTTCATAATAAATGCAAAACAAAGCAATCATTCTTGGGCATCACGTTGCTCTTCGATTCTTCACCAGCGAATTAAATATTTACGTATTAAATTCAACGAAACCGAATAAATTTATCATTATTTATGGTACCGCTCTTATTCTAGAGAATGGGCTTGTTTTTTTTCCTTATGATTATATTTTGAGCTTTTATTTCATCTCCCTACACACAGGTATATTTCACAGCGAACTACAAAGTGAGGGAATTGTTTAATCTCACTTATATGTTCTTATAATAACGAATAATTATTTTCGCTCTACAAAACATACGCACGAAGGAAATTTCTCAGATAAGTTGACAAGCCTTTGTGTCCATGAAAAGGGGTCAAGGCCTTATTTATATGAACAAGCATATTTTTACTGGGACAGCTCCTTATTTGATAAAATTTGTGAGCGAACCAATTAAATGATTTTTGTGTGTGACACTCTTTCGCTCGGAGAGATCTATTTAACCCAATGCTCAGCAGCGGTTCGGTTCGTTCCATATGAAATGTTTCTCCGTTAAGCAAATTGACGCACTCAAAAACTAAATGATATTATCTTGTCCATTTTATGGGGGTGGGCCAATTTTTGCAGCTACTGTATTTACACGACTTTGTTATTCTCAGTTTTCCGTAATGTAATGATTATGATAGCAATTTTGATTGCCTTTGCGGGATCTTACTCTGCAGGAACACAGATCGCGAAACTGAGAATGGGGGAAATTCTCAGTGAATTAGACAGTCTGGTCGTTGATCTGAGCGTTGGTCAGTCACAGCTGGATGAGGAAGACGCCGAACGGTTTAGAAAGATAGCGGAAGTTATGTTTCCCAAAGTAGAGAAAGCCGTCCAAGGTCTCCGTACAGCGGCTGATAGACTTGACAAAGTGTGGACGACAAAGTGTTCCGTTGGTATATTGGGAGGTTTCATTACAGTCTTCGGAGGAATCGCGACAGTTATGACGGCCGGGGCTGCTACACCCTTGTTAGCCGCCTCAGGGATGGTCATTGGCGTTATGGGAGCAGGTACAACCATGACGGGAAGAATTATAGAGTTATTCATCAACTCGAAAGAAATCAAGAAAGCAGAGAGTGACTTGGAGGAAGCTCTGGATAGCATAAGGCATGTACAGGCCATTATGGAAGGGTGGTTGGAAAAGAAAGCTGCATTCCTGGCATGGGATATTGCCGAACTTGGCTTCACTATCAGAGATCTGGTTGAAAATAAACGATCAGACGCTGCCAAAGATTTAAAGCAGAAAGCGGATAAGCTTGAGAATATTATGAAGAGATTAGAGGAAAAACGATCGGTCTTAACTGATTCCAAGGACCAAAAAAAACGTCATGTAGAACAATCAAAATTAACATGAACAATGGACTTTAAAATAAATTGCCTCCTCTAGGTTCTGTTTTTATCTCATGTGGAAAATTACAGTGCCCTCTGCGCAATAAAGTAAAAATTTTTTTAGGCACCGATAGAAATACTATTCGACGTATCTGTTCTTTAGCATATTTCAACTGTTGAACCACTCTTTTTACTTCAAATTTCTCCAGTAAATGTAACATTTTAATCCATTTTAAATAAACAACTTTTATAATTGTATGTTTTGAGAACCTTTTTTATGTTTGACTCGAGAATTAAGGCGATACATGGCATTACAGCTGTTCAAGAAAGTATCAGCCAATCGCAATCAAAGTTCCTAAGTTGAAAGGAGAATCATGAATTAACAAAATAGCAAACAAACAGAAGAGCCGGGAAATGATCTTTAAAGACTTGAAACTATTTTTTTAAATTCTAACGGTCGTATTTGCCAAAATGCACCCGATTTGTTTTGATTACGCTGGCAAGGCATTCAGATCACTTGCCTTCTCAATTAATCTAGACTTATGCAATCGCAAGTCCCAGTAACAAAAAGTGTCATCCTCGGTAATCAATGCAAGCAGTAGTCATAAGGCTCACGACGCCAGGGGTTGTGTCACAGTGTTTTTTTTTTTTCAGGAACTCCACGCTCTAATTACGCATGACGTGACTAAAGTGGTACTGGTCACACAACTCGTTGTTAATTATATCCGTATGGCCATCACGCGTCACGGCAAACTCTTTTATTTTGCCGCCTTCGGAGGCGTTTATTAAGACACATACCGTTGAGATATTGAAATTGCGACCTTGCTTTAATAGTAAGCCACACTACGAAAATTTTCAGTCAGTGTCAAACAAGAAGTAGTTAAGGCCCGCTAATACGGGCAACATTTTTCTTCAACTTGTCTTGCAACATTAATGCATTGCAAGTTGAAACCCTTTGTTGCGCGTATTACACGTTCGTGACCAACCTGTCTCGCAACAAAATATAGTGTTGCAAGTTGAGGTAACGTGTTGCGCAAAGTAGACTCGAGTTCTACTTTCTGCAACAAATTTTCAACAAAGGGTTTCAACTTGCAATGCAACAATGTTGCAAGACAAGTTGAAGAAAAATGTCGCCCGTATTACCGGACCTTTACGAAGAAAGATGTTTTTCTGTCATTTCACGGGCGTGGGTCAGATAAAAATATTCAGAGTTCTGTTAAGGAATCGAACCTCAGACTTTTGTATTCAGCATACCAATGCTCTACCACTGAGTTACATTGACTCTACGGTAAGGTAAGCCATTGTTTTTTTCTCGGTGTGTCCTTTTATAATATAATTAGACCGGCATTCGCACTCGATACACATTGGAGTTCTCTCCTCATGTGATTTATGGCTTATAGCCACAAAGCCGCAATATTTCAGTTCTTGCCGTAACACCACAGAAGACAGTAGAGGACGATAAACATCTCACAATCTCTTTAAGATTGCGCGTGATCAAAAAACTTTATCCTACAGAAATTTCTTACGAGCTCTTTACTGCCTTTAGGATAAGTTTTCATTTCCATGAAGTAAAAAGCCAAAGATATTGGCTCCTTAATAAACTTGTCAGTTTAAAAATAACTTATTGAACCGTCTATCTGTGAGCAGCCGTTGCCAACCATAGCAAAGCATATGAACAATTTAGAACCGTTAAGAAAGAACTGAAAATTGATAAACCGTCTTTCAAATGGTAACTACATCAATTCTGTTCATTTCAAACGGATTTTTCTCAGAAGATACTTGATAGATTCAAGTTAAAAAGCGGTTCTTAGAAAGGTCGGACATGATACTTATATCAATCAAAACTAACTCTTAACTGTTTACTGGGAAAGCCCTTTTCTATAAATTCTGTGATAAGGAACCAATCAAATGCTTTGTCTCTGTATCACTATCGTATCGAGGGATCTACTTAAATGACTGCGCCATTCGGAATTAACAACCAATGCGGTGGCGCCTTCTCTAGCGACTGCTTCTCCCCCTACGAAGAAACTGTGTTAAGCAAGGCCAGATCTCCAGGTTAGAAATGTTTTTTCCTTGCATAATGAAATTAGCTCGCCAACCTTACAGCATTTTAATGTGTAATCCTCTGCTCCGTATAATACACAATCTAAACATGTGATCTACCAACGCTTACTTTTAGTGGGTAAGTTAGGTTTTCTAAACATAATTTGGCGCTAGCTCACCGACTTACTTCAATATCTTCATGCCTGATCAATCTCAGCTCTAAATCCGAAACTGCTTTATTAAAAGCTTAAATTTGTCCGGTGATCTCCTTGTAATAAGCATTCATCACTGACTCATATCGATATTTTTCTTACAATTGATTTATTACCATCGTGAAAATAAATGTCGGTCTTACTCATTACATCATCAAAGAATCGAAGAGAATTCAGTGTGATGATTTATGTAGAACTGTTCTTAAACTTTCTAAGTTATCACAGTGTTGTACCACTAATGGATAAATCTTACCGGTTCCGCAGAGAATATTAATTTTTTTTTTTTGAATGAATTGTGTCTGAGAAAAGTGTAAACATCAATGGCCGGTAGATAGATTTTGGGAATCTTAGACACTTGATTGTTCCTTGTTGTTGTTTCGGAGTAACTTGCATCCATTAAATGTGAATCAGCCGCCGATATCCAGCTCTAAATGATTTTTTCCGAACTCAAATAGGGGATATCTCGTTTTCGGGGAAAACAACATACGCACGAAAGACTTTTCCCAGAAGAAATCTGATAGGTTTCATTTATAAAGCCGTCGTGTTATTGAAAAGGTCAGGGCATGATCGAGACAAACATTTTATTAACTGAATGCCTAAAAGGAAAAGCCGTGCTTCTACCGTGAAAGGATAGAGTGCAATTGTTAGAGTTAAAAACTCATTTGAGAAGATCAACGCTAAGCTCAAGAACAATGTGCAAGCTTGAATTGAAATAAAAAATAACCATGATCGAGACGAAGACTGTATTAACTGAATTCGTAAAGGAAAACCCGTGTTTTGACCGTGACAGGATAGATTGCAACTGTTAGAGTTAATAACTCCTTTGAGAAGATCAACGCTAAACTCCATAACAATGTCCAAATTTGAATTGAAATTAAAAAATAACTTCATAAGCGAAGGCTGCATACAAGAATTTTCATCAGAAGCATCGGCGTCTTCCATTTTCTGAAAACTAGCATGATTTTTGCCCTAAGGAGTTTCTTAGAATTAAGAGCTTTGAGCTATGCTAGAATTATCGGATGTTTAAGGTTTAACTGTTCTTTTATAGGCGTTTGATATGGGAAAGCTGTGAAAGATTAATAGCTTCTCATGGTATTACATCTGATGATTTTATCAGTGGAATGACTTTCCTTAATCTTAGGTTTCGATCACTTCTTTTGGCATCCATGGCTTTTAAACGGTGATGAAAAATTTGTAATTGTTCTACAGAATGTCACGGGCTCATTTTAGCTAAAGGGAATTATACATTTTGCTTTTGTATGAGGAAGGACTAGCTTAGTTTCACGAACAGAGATCTCGCGGAAAACAAAGGATCAGACGCCAACAAAGATATGAGGCGAAAAGCGGAGGAGCTTGAGAATATTTTGAAGAAATTAGAGAATGAAGAATTGATCATTTGAGAAGATGAGTTTGATCTAAATTGATTCAATGGATAACAAAACTTTGCAATGAAGATGATAAAAGCTTTCAGCTTTGCAAGGTTAAACGTCCTATAGCTTCGCTTTTAATTTAGCATGTGTGATATCCTTGTGGAAATTTCAATAGCCTTATAATTACACAGTAAGATCAAGAAACGAAACTTGCTAAAGCCTGAGATAAACATATTTTAGTAAGACGTCTTTTGTAACAGAGTTCCATCCTTAAGCCATATACTAAAAAAACAGAATTTCTACAGCTGATGTAGCATTTTATTCCTTTAAGAATAGAAAGTTGGCATAACTGTTTAGGAATAAGAAAGTCAACCAAAATCACCGTAAAGTACGAAAGGGACTTCCATTTCCATCATGATCTCACCTAAACGGAGACCGTAGAATTCAAAAAATGATGTATATCATAATATAGAAGAGGCTAGAGTATGACCAGGTACTCCAAATGTTAGGAAAATAAAGTCGAAACAAAATATTAGCGAAAGCAAAGCGTCGCTACTCGATAATTACAACACATAGCGATTGTAAGATACCAAAGATGATTACCTTTGACTAGCCTGCATAAAGGTAAAGCAGTATTTCTATCGTGTCAGGAAAGGGGGCACAATTAGAGTTATTAATATTAGCGAAAGCAGAGCGTCGCTACTCGATAATTACAACACATAGCGATTATAAGATACCAAAGATGATTACCTTTGACTAGCCTGCATAAAGGGAAAGCAGTATTTCTATCGTGTCAGGAAAGGGGGCACAATTAGAGTTGCTGACTTCTTTGAAAAGATCAACGCTAAACTTAAGAACAATGTGCAAATCTAAGTTGAAATAAAAAAAAATATCTCCATAAACCAAGGCTACAAATAATAAATTTCAATAGAAATATCAGCGGTCCATGAAAGCTCTTTGCCCATTTTCCAAAAACTTGCCATGTTTCTTGCCACATGAATTTCTCAGAACTGAAGGGTTTCAAGCCATGCTAGTATTTTAGATCGAATGCTTCGTCTAAATGTTCTTCTTCATATATTCTGTTCAGACTGGCAGAAAAATTATTTTACAGCATTCCGTCTGGTGATTTCATCACTGATTTTAACATTAAAGCTTTCTGTAACTTAAGTTTTAGTCCAATTGTTTTAGTATAGGTGGCTGTAACTGAGTGGAAATGAATAATTTCGGAATTGCTTCAAAGGATACCACGAGCTACATGGCCCAACAGATGGAAATTATGTTGCTTTCGTACGGAGGTGGAAAAGCCTAGCTTCAATATCAAAACTCTGGTGGCCATATAGAGCAATCATAATTGACCTAAACGCTAAATTTTGAAAAGTTTAATGTCCCTTAGCTTCGGTTTTAATCCAGTTTGTGGGGATATCGTTGAGGAAGAATTCATAAGTAGCCTTGCATACTGGGATCGATAGAAGCTTGCTAAACCAGAATATGAACACATTTTAGATATATCCTTTGTAGTAGATTCAATCCGCCACAAAACCGAATTAAAAAGCAAAATTTCCTCAGCTAATGTATTATTTTTATTCTGTACGAATAAGAGGTTTACATTTACATAAGTTTTCAAGCCAGGCTATGTTTAACTCGGGGACAAGGGTAATGCATAAGATTACACTGGCTATTCAAGAAATTAAAGATTCAGTAATTTGAAATCATCGTTAAAGAAACTTAATCTATTTCAACATAATCTCAGCTGAGAGGAGACTGCGGAATTCAATAAATCAGGCAAACAAACAGAAGAAGCTGGAGTATGACCAGGTACTCCAAATGTTAGGAAAAAAATTCAAAACAAAGTATTGGCGAAAGCAGATCGTTGTTACTCGATTACAACAACACATAGCGATTGTAAGATACCAAAAGAAATGGTCACCTTACAAGCATCAAATGAAAATCACATGTAACAACAAGGACAATAAAGGCATACTAACCTCTTACATATCTGCCTGCGTATGGGAGTGCTGTTTAGAAATCTATCTTTGGATGTTTCTCCCAGAGATAGTCGAGGAGTTTGCTGAAAGTACTTCCTCGGGGAGACTGATCCATAAATGGGCGCCATTGCAACTAAAGCTACACTTTAACTAGTCAGGTCTCAGTATGGTAAAGGACAATTTCCCCTTTATTTCGTGGACATAATAACTCGACTTTCCTCGCCTAAACGTATTACAGAAATAAGCTAGGGAGAGATCATTATTCCAATTGTATATCTAGTTTACTTTCTCTTTGCCTCTCCTGATAACCTTCTCTTATTGATTATTTGTTCCAACCAAGTAAGTGTTGAAGATAACTAAAACTCATAGCTTAACCCAGTGAGTGACAATGCGGACAGCGCAGTTCTGTAGTTTTATCAATTATATCACAGTGCTGTTGCAAAAAGTCATCCCATACAACGCTTTAATCAAAGGATGGGTTAATAGGACCTCCTTTTATATCAGTGGCTGTTTGCATGGAAATAAATAACCTGTTTCGTTCAAGTCCATGCATCGAAAGTTGACTACACTGTTTTACAAATCTCGTACATATAGGCCATTTGGGAGAGTTGTCCATTATGTCAATGTTTTGCTGGTCGTTTGGTTTATTTGAACGCCGTCTATATCAACGTTTATTGCGTGGTCATTAAAATAATATTTCCCCGAGCTAATGAACACGTGTACTCTGTTCAGGTAGTATAGATCTCTAATCTATTAGCTTTAAACGAAAGATCAACATGCTTTCATTTGATCATTACTGATTTGAGTCTCAAAATCAGCTAATCAGAGGCAGAATAGAAACATTAGTACAGTTGAAGTTCATTCTTGGGGAGTCTATATCCGGGCAATTTGGTGGTTCATTTATGTGGATCACGAAGAAAGAACAGCTAGCTGATTATTCACTCGGCCTGAGGTAGAAACGAGGTTGTTTACGTTGCATCCTTGCACGCGATTGCAAAAACTCTTACCTACGGCAGGAATAATTGATATTAATTTGAACGTTTTTCTCCACCCAAAACAAACTTCTTGAGGATGATAAGCAATGGTCCCCTCAAATCAAAGGGAGCTTTTACTAACAGACAGCACTGCGTAATATCACGTAGAACGGCTAAGAAGGAGAGAAGATAATGAGCAACGGACATAAAACCGTTTTCTACAAGTTTAGTCAAGTACTTTTTCCGATATCAGCAATGCTAAGAAATTTTAGGGGTTTTGAAGTGTCAGTCTGGTCAAAAATAGGGTTGCACAATGCTTACGCATACTTAAGCAGGTCAAGCGTCACGCTTTTCAGGATACAAACGTGGACACTCCCTCCCCGCCCATTCCCTAAAAAAACTCGTGCGGAGCATTTCAAAAGGAAAATAGTTATTGGCACGCGCTGAAACAAACTGAGAACAAGCCGTTGACCTTATGAGCATCACGTGCACAAAAGCCTTCTTTATTCGTATGACCAGCATTACCTGACTGCAATGCCAGCTGCTTTTAAGACTTTTGCAAACTTATGACAAAGAGTGGTATCGACATGATTAACGAAGAAGCCCCAACTTTTTTGGTTCAAAACTTATTGACACTCGGCAAAAATCTATGAAAAACTAACATTACATAATAGAAATTTGGACTTTAACATTCTGCCTGTGGTGAAAGCTGCTTTTTCAAAGCGGGATTGGCTTTTGTCCAGGGTTTATCCAGGGAGTTTCATCGAAACAAAAATTTCATTGTTCTTATTTCCACGAATTGAAACTAAAATGCGAACCAATCAGATAAGCTTGTTTGCCTATAAAAATCGTAAACAGTATACTTTACATAGATCTGATTGGCTCGCGGCAGAGGAGGCTCAATAGTGACGTGAACGTTACTAGACTTCACTGCAGTCATTGATCACAGTTACAGATTTCCTCAAGCGGCGAACGACTTGCAGGACAAAGCTAAGGTAAGATGGACCCCATATTACAAAAGGTTTTCCCTTGTTTTCCTGCGGTTGGGTTTGTAAGTCAGCCGGTAATACTGAACGGTGCCAAGGGCTAAATCTGCTATCACATCGGAGTATATTCATGTGAAGACAAATGACAAAAATGTTCCCCCGCAACCGCGCCGGAAACTGGCGGATCTGGGTCAACTTCGTTTCACTCGTTTTTTGATTCAAATAGTTTTTACCTTCCCCGTCAAATTCATTTCAATTTTTGATTCCATTGCAGGAATCTATCAACTTTGCAGTAACTCAAGCTGCGTTAAGCAAGATCTTTTACATCAGAAGGTAAGCCTTTGATATTTTATCCTCTAGCTTTTCAATTCAGTCAGTAATTCCCAATTCATAATTGTATCAAATAGAAATATGTACACAGAAAACCACTGAAGAATGTATTTTTGTCTAAATTTCGGCTATTGATGAATTCGAATGCAAGAAAAGTGTCATCTATATCATCTTTATTCATACCAGGACTGCAATGCCAGCCTTTCTCGAGACTTTAACAGAATCATAACAAAGAGAGGTATCGATTGATATGTTAAAATTAACGAACAAAGCCCGAACTTTTTCGGTGCAAAACTTATAGACACTCGGCAAAAATCTGTGAACGACCAACATTATTTAATAGAGATTTTAGAGTGTAGCATTGAGCCTGTTAAAGCTGCTTTTTAAGAGCGGGATTGGCCTTTTTCCAGAGTTATCCAGGGAGTTTCATCGAAACCGAAATTGCATTGTTCTTACTTTCCACGAATTGAAACTAAAAATGCGAACCAATGAATAAGCTTGTTTGCCTGTAAAAAAATACTTGACATAGATCTCTTTGGTTCCCAGACTCCTCAGTGACGCGCAGAGGCTCATCAGTGACGCGAATGTTACTTAATTTCACTGCAGTCATTGATCACAGTTACGAATTTCCTCAGGCGACTAACGAGTTTGCAGGAGACAGCTAAGGTAAGATGGACCCTTGTTTATCTGCGGTTGGCTTTGTAAGGCAGCCAATATTACTGAACTGCCAAGGGCTAAATCTGCTATTACATCGGAGCATATTCATGCGAAGATAAGCGTCAAAGTTTTCCAACCCAACCTCGCCGGAAATTGGCGGATCTGGGTTAACTTCGAGTTGAATTCAAGTAGTTTTTGCCTTTCCCCATCAAATTCATTTTAGGTTTTCATTCCATTGCAGTAATCGATCAATTTTGCAATAACTCAAGCTGAGTTAAGCCGGATCTTTTACATCACAAGGTAAGCTTTTGATTTTTTATATTCTAGCTTTTTAATTCAGTCAGTAATGCTCGATTCATAATTGCATTAAATGAAATATGTACATAGAAAACCACTTAAAAATGTATTTTTTTCTAAATCTCGGCTATTGATGAATGCAAGAAAAGTTTAACCTTACCCTCCGGAAAAAGGGTTACTCTTAGTTGAATGTGACAAACCCATGTTTAAATTTTTTACTACGTCGAGTGTTATGTTTGCAGTAATTCCAGTATTGAAAAGAATAGTTGGTGTATCTCGGTCAACTGCGTTGAACTCATTTTTTAAGTTGCTGCATTCATTTTAGTAATCAATTTCATTGCAGACACCGATCAGTGTTGCGGTAACCCTTCAACCAACAGCTTCGCAAAACAGCTGAGTTGAGCAAGATCTAATACTTCTCAAAGTTAACCTTTAAATTTCTTACTACTAGTTTTTTTTTTATTCTGTTTGTGATACTGAACATGCTGTGCTAAATCCATTATGATTGAAGTAGACATTTGTACATCGAAAGTGCTCAATGCGAAGTAACTGAGAAACGTAGTTACTAGGAAAATTCATGACTCGATGAGGGAATTCCGCGTTAAATTGCAGGCTCGCCCAGATGCGAAACAATATCGCTTAGCCTCGTTTTCAACTAGCAATTCCACGTTAAAGGCCTCGCTTTGTTAAATATCAGAATGCGAGGTTTTATTCAATAATGCAATTCTCACCAAAATCTCAAAAAGCATCCTGGCTTCTTCTCGGGAAAAAGAGTTTGATCTCAGTGGAATGGGACAAACTCATTTGTCTGTTGAATATTTTTTTTCTGTATCAAGTGATGTATTGACAGGAATAAAATAAAATAAGATAAATTAACTTTATTTTTCGAGGATAGCACTTGACAGTATAAAATACTGATAAACTCGTGGCCCCCAAAAATAAATTAAAAATAAACACAAATACAAATAAATAATGAAGTAATTAAAACTAGGTGATTAAACAATTAAAATATGAATTATGTAAGAATTAATATAAAATATAAAATATAAAATATTGAGAATAAAGTAGAATAGCCTAAGCTAAGATTTTTTATTAATTTTAAACTTTGATATTTCAATTAGTTATCGATTTTAAGATTTTGACTCTTTTTAAATTTATTTATAAACACATTTTATTTTATTTATTGTCATTATTATTTTATCCATTAGGGTAATTAATTTAATTAATTAGTTAATGAGGGCCCCACTGAAAACCGCTATGGAGAGTTTGGCTCCCTCGTTAAATATTATTATTATTACTATTATTATTATTATTAAGCTATAGTAAAGTGACGAACATCTTTATAGGACTCCAAAAAAACATATAAAGACTTCCTTAAATTAAAATTTTTCAACTAGAGTTACTCTTAATTTCAGTGGAAAGTGAATTCCAAAACCTAGTGGCTGATACTTGAAAAGTCCTAGAACTTTCTGATTCTCTTTTATACTTTGGACAAATTAAACTCAAAGGCTCATATCTACTTTGTCTTTCAGCAGAACGTATGTCGGTGTTCCGTTTGAGTAATTCTAACATATAATCGGGACACACCCCGTTCAGACGTTTATAAACTAATGCGCACTGATTAATCTTAGCTTCATGAAAAAAACGCAGCCAATTAAGTTCTCAAAACAAATCTACACTATTTGCTCTAGTATCAGCATCGAGAATAACGCGTGCGGCACACTTTTGTAGCCTGAAGGCCTTACTTTAATTATGAGCAGATGTAGAAACCCACACACTAGCTAGAGTCATACATCATGGTCTGTTTTATCATGGCATTGTAATAAAGAATTCGTTGATCTAAAAGTGAATGACGCCTGATTTTTTTCAAAACAGCAATACGCTGTGTTAGCTTCTTACGTACACAGATTATCGATATGCTCATTTAATTTAAGCTAAGTGTCAATAATTACACCTAACAGTTTATGAGACTGGACTTGTTCGAGTTCGACTGGGTTTACATTGATAGCGAGTGAGGTGCTACTCATCTTCTTCTGTAGACGTAGACTCCAGGTGGTAATCTATAATCAACATTGGCACTGATAGTAGTATCATCAGCATATATGTCTGCTGCTATACGTTCCAGTATCTTTGCTGAGATCGTTTATAAAAATAGGAAACAAGACTAGTCCCAGGATACTCCCTTGAGGCACTCCAAGATTTGCATCTCTGAGAAATTCAAATATTACAAAGAATTGGAAAGTAAATAAAGGAAATTTCTCGATTACTCCATATAAACAACGGTAAATTATCCATCGTAATAACTCTTTTCAAAATAATTCCCCGAAATATTGTGCCAATATGGCCATTGATCGTTCTCAGAACCATCTTGATACTTGATAACAAGTGTATTCAAGCATCGACGAGAATCGAACCTGCGCATTCCAAATACGAGTTGAGCGCAAACTTTAATAACAGTGCACACACTCAATCCTGATTCTTTTTAACTCAACCTTCCAGGTTGAACCTTACTCTCCACAGGATCAGTACTAAAGGCTAAAATGGACAGAAACGAAAAGCTAAATCTTTTGGAGATGGACGAGGTAAATCAATGAGTATCTTATCGATCTTGAACATATAATTACTATGGCAGATCCAGGGGTTGTTCGGGTGATTCGGTCGAACCCCCTAAATTCCCTAAATTTTCCCTAAGAACGCTGGAAATCATGTTTCCGAAGACCTAATTTTCAAAATCTCGGACTCCTCCGGAGGGGGACAATTCTCCGAACCCCCCTCCGAACCCCCCTCCGAACCCCCCTTGACTAAATCCCGGATCCACCCCTGAATTATGATTATCGAATGATTACAGAACAGCCTTCGACTGCTCCATAAAAAAACAAACCTATTCACCTGCTTGCTCGCTCACTATAGCGAACGCACTGCTAGATTTTCACAATGTAATTGTAATAAAGGGGGAAAACAGAACAACCGTGAAACGTATTATATTGAACCAAGGTAACTTCGATTACACACACAAAAGCGGTCGCTCTAAAGGCACACACATTCTAACGCGCGCGAAACCGTGTTACGTGATCCGATGCCTACATAATGATTTACTTGACCAGAGGTCTAAAATACAACAAGAAATAGCTTAAACCTATCAGTTATTTACAACAATGATAAAGAAGGTAGATGAAAATTGAACGAGGAAAGGACAGCAAGAGCGACGGTACCTGACAGTTAGGATACATGTATAAAACGACATAGAGAAACTCTTGGAAAACCTGACTAATTGGGTGCGAAGACTATTTGAATAGGAAAAAGCTGCGAAGAGATGGGAACTATTGAAACCGCTGAAAGGCGCTGCAATACGTAACACTAAGCCCTTGTATTAGGGGGAGGAGGAGAGGTCAATATACTCTGACCTACAATAAAACAATAATAACATAATCCTTTGGACGTCTTAGAAGTACATTTCCTAACTCAAGCTTCAAATTCAAGGAGAAGCCACAAAAATGAGGAGGGGGGATAAGTACAGTTTTAAGCGTGCTTTCTGAAAACCTCATTGGCATGAACAGAAGAGATTTGCTCGTCCTGTACCTGTCCGTGATTTGACCAAAAGTGTGTTCATTCAATAACACACAGATAACTTGCGATGTTACCAATGAACGACAGGGTCATCTTTTCCCTCTCAGTGTGTATCTTAATTGTCTGAATGTCTAATTGTAGGAAGAACGCGAGAAAATGAACCTTGATCAAGAGGAAATAATCGGCATGATCAACCTTTTGCCCGAGGATGTAAAGCAGCAAGATAGAAGAGATTTGAAATTGCTTCGGGAGAAAACAGAGAAGATGGATTCCAACGCCAAAAAGACCATTAGGAGCCTTCGTGAAGCAGCAAATAGACTAGACGACGTGTGGAGGGACTGCAAGACAGCACACGCGGTTGGAACCAGCGCTGGAATAGTGGGAGGAATTCTCTCAATCGGTGGAGGAATTGCGGCGATACTGACAGCTGGGGCTGCTACTCCTTTGTTCATAGCAGGATTGTGTGTTGGAGGCGCTGGAGCCACTACAAACCTTGGGACAGCCATCGCTGAAGGTCTGATAAATTCTGATGAAATCAAAAAGGCCGAGAAACACTTGGGTGAGACCGTAGACAGTGTAAACGAGGTAAACAGGATCGTCCAAACGGATTTTATTGTGAAAGATAGAGTAAGGCTCATCTATATTTATTACCTTGCCAAAACTCTCAAGTTAGGAAGCCCTTGGGTCATGAGGATTCTTCGGGAGGTGGTGTTTTTCGCTGTAGGAACACCTATTAAAATCGTAGTACAAGTAGCAGAAAAGGTAGTGGCATGTGCGAGTCAGGCCGGTGCAAAAGCTGCAGTCCAAGGTGGTGCTCAAGGGGCGGGAAAGGCAGCTGCGCAATCTGTTGACGATGTGGTACGAGCAACGGGTCAGGCTGGAGCACAAGCTGCTGATGACGTGGTCAAAGCAGGTACCAGAGCGGGCTCTGAAGCAGTCGGCGAAATTGTCGGTAAAGTCGTTATTGCCGTCAATGTCGCATTCGTGGTGTTCGATGCCATAGACCTCGGCTTCACGATCAGGGATCTCGTTGAAAACAAGGGATCTGATGCTGCAAAAGCTCTAAGACGAAAGGCAAGAGGCCTCGAGGACGCCATGAAGCAGTGAAAATCAGCAAAAAGGGAAGAGTTCGAAACAATTTCAAGTCATAAACAAAATTAAGATTAATTTGCACTGGCGTGAACATTTTCGTCAGTTTGTTGCACTTTGCCATTTTGTTAAGAGAAAATTACATTTAAGGACTGCATTAACGGCATTTAGCAAGTTCTCTTTTTTGTGTGGCTTCTTTCGATTATCAGTTCAATTTGTATGTAATAAAATAGCTGGATATTTTTAAAGTGACGAACTTCCGAGGTCTTCTGGGTTGACGCCTGCATGTCTGAGGGAAAATTATTCAATGCTTGCCTTTCGGTGAGGAGAAAGACCATCTTTACATTTATCTACTTTCCCAGTTTAATGAGGAACTGCGGCATAGCTTCAAAGAAATCCTTAATATACCCGAACGCAAAGACCCTTGTAAGGAATGTTTGGAACAGTCTTGAGATAATTACTTTCCCTTCTTTTTCAGTTGTATGTCTCTCATTGCAATGATACGAAGTCCAAAGTCCTTGAAAATTCTTTGACTTTACGAGACAAAGATTCATTGGCTATTGCGCGAGGCAGTTCGACGAATTTTTATGACGGAAATGCTCAAAGTGGTAAGCACCTGATTACGAAAATCCCCACCACGATAGAGCCGACCACGTGGTCAGGACACATTTGTTTCATCCCGCCTGCTCGTATCCTATCCTATCCTTGATCGTTTTTGTATTGTTTTGTTTGTGAAATTGGGGTGCTCACCTTCATGGAACATTTAATTTCCACCCTACTTCTCCCAGCGACAGTCATTTAAGGCCGGCTGAGCTTGTTCTCAGAATAGGCATATATTGACAACAGATAAGTAGAAAGCGATGGAAGACTGTACCCATTTCTAAAGGTTATTTCTTTTCAAAGACTGAAACAGCAGAAGTTAGAAAAGATATTCTAGTTCATTCGAATCCCTAGGCAAAGATGAAAAATTTAGCATATCTCACGTAAGCAAACAATCTATTTCTGTATAAAACAAAAATCTACGAGTTCTGCTTGAAATTAAAACAATAAGCTTCCTCCTTTCTAAATGGTTTGGCAGTAATTTTGATACTGTAAGGAGGGTGCTATTTAGGACTTTGAGTTCAGGATCTGCTTTCCCAGCTACCTGTCACACAAACTCTTCCCTTCCCAGTCCTCTCTTATCCTTAGCCTCGCACACTCCCAATCGCTCCCGACAACCGCGCCCCCCCCCCACCTTTTTTTTTCTTTTCTTTTTTCAAAAGTCAACCAAGCTACAAAAACGCCAAAGTTAATCAGGGAGGGAGATATAAGAGCACTAGCTCCCACAATCTGCAGAGTGACAAACCTTGATATTCTAATCGCCATTCATTGATAAAGCTAAAAGGACGATAAAAAAGTTCAGAAATAAGTATATCTTATTAGACGTTTTGTTGTGTAGTATCGCAGAGTATTTTATGAGTTGTGCTGTATTTGAGAAGCCTTACGAGCTCGTCAAAATACAAACAACGAGTAAAAATACTCAGCGATACTACACAACAAAACGCCTAATAAGAGATTTATTATCCATCACGCCAAACTATTTCAGTGCGGGCGAATTTCGCGGATATTTATGTACTGGGAGTGTGTGAAAGAATTTTCCGCCATTTTTTTTCCTAATTTCAATCCAATTCGTCGCTTGCGCGATGCGAGAAAACCTGTCTAACTAGTTCTCTAAATCAGCGGGTTTATAACCTGTCTAACTAGTTCTCTAAATCTACGGGTTTATATCGAATTAATTTGATGGCCTGCTCCCAGTTGGCTTGTTAGCTCAATTGGTAGAGCGCTGCACTAGTATCGCAGAGGTCAGTGGTTCGAGTCCCGTACAGGCCTGAAATTTTTTTCAGGTCTGATTTTCACTATTGCTCAAATAGTGCTTTACTGCGAAGGATCGTTCTCATATACGTAGTTCTCTAAAGTACAAATATCGCGAGATATTTGTACTCGTTTTGGGCATTATTTGTATTCTACGAAGCACAGTTGGATAATAATCGAGGAATATTTGGTTGCCATCTTTAGGGAAACAAGCGAAAAAATGTATCAATCTTTCAAATAGTTTGAATTTCAAAATGCCGTGAGTTCTTAGTCTCTTAAGCTCCTAATAAAATGATATAGGTTTGAAAACCAAAAATGCATAGCTTTGAATTTCTCTGACGGAGAGGTATGATGATGATCAAAACAATGCAGTAAATGGTTTGAACCCGTGGGTAACATTTGAATGTGTAGTGCGATCGTCTGTGCGAGTGTGGTTCTGAGAAGTGTAACGTTATTGTCACGCAATCGCTTGTTGTCATGTGACTCGAGTTAGCCAATCAAGTTAGTCTTACCTCGCGCTAGGATTCGCTTGCACTGTAAGTTCTGCGTTCTATTAAACGTCGAGATTCCTACTACCCTGTGCTAGTTTATTTCACTGGAATCCCAACAAGAAGGACTGTTGTCTGTAGTGGTGACTGACGTTTCGACAACCTGTGCGGAGGTCATTATCGAAACAATGTTGATCAACGAATTGATATAACAAGCAAGAACTGAAAATCTTATATCTTTGTAACTTTGCTTACTACTATAGTCTCTTTAAAACCCTGAATAACAATAGAGATGTGTGCCAAAGGAATTGTGGCAGAGTATATGCGTGTAGTTTAAAGGTTCTTTTGTGGAGTTACTCTGGCCGTGAGAGCAACTTCAAAGGAGGGGGCTACCTGTGCAGGAACAGCAGCAAAGGCTCTTGGAGGAGAATGCTGGCACGAAAACAGTGGACAAGACAGGTGCTGGATCTGCTGGCGGGGCAAGTGCAGAAGCAGCTGGGAAGCCAGGTGTAAAAGTCAAGTTTGTTTATTAACCTATATACCTCAGTTTCAACAAAAAAAAAAATTAATAAACTATATACCATAACCATGCATATTATAACTCACAAATACGAGCAGTAGCCGTCTGCATTAAAGATCTTTTTGTTAAGAGTCCAGTTCTTCAACCGTATTATTTATTGTTCCATATCTTCAGAGGCGGATACAATCAAATAGGGCAAAGAGGTGAGAATGAAATCGATGGCGAAAGGAAAAGCTTTGTTACGCAACGCATAACGATTGCAAGATACTGCAAGATACTAAAGACACATGAAAAAACAAGGATAATGAAGGCATACTACCAGTAGTTCCCTCGCCGGGTTTCACTTCCCCCCCCCCCCCCCATCTTCAATGATCTAATCAAATGCGTTAATAAGCGCCGAAGATTGGTGGTTTTGTACATTTATCATAGTTACGAAAGAACAACAACAGAACGCTGCCTATTTCGCGCCTCCCTGCATCACTGCAATGAGAGACTGCTGAGAAAGAAGGCATGTTTTCAGTAATAATCTTAAAATTGTTCCTTAAGTTCCTTGCAGGGTTCTTTGTGTTCGGGTATTAACTCGATCACTCCCAAGAGCTCATCAGTAATTTTCCTTACTGTCTGCCTTACAATTCTTACGGTGTTACTTTAGAGAATTTGGAATTGAATGAATTAATAATCCTCTTTTTTATATTTGTCGTTATTCTCATCACTTGTCTGATTGATATTGCGCCAATATTGTAAGGAGAAATTATGTCTTCGTCACTCATGGGAGTTAATTGAAAGGGTTAAGGTATTTATTCTATGAATCTAGGCCCCAATTCCTCATTATCTCGATAGGCTCTTGTTCCACATTGGAAGGTAATCATTAGACAGTTCTCTCCTGAAATTCAGCGGAGATGCAACAGACCTCAGACTGAATTTAATTACTCTGTATTTATTTTATTACGCCCTCTCTACTGCATACAACGAATTAAAACAGAACATCCTTATCATTATTCTAGGGAATTTAAAAGAGGAGAGGTCGCGCAAAAGAGCGAAGTTGTCTAGATTCCGTTAAAGTAGTCGTAACATGTGATTTGCTCATAAAAATGGCCAAAAGTAAGGAATTAACGAAAATGGCCGGTGCCAAATTGTAACTTTTCCTTGAAAATCTTAGCGTCAACCTAGAATAATGTAAATTTATTGAAAATAAGTTTGGACTCTTCATTTTTAATGATGATTACTCTTTCAAGGCATCATCGAGTTCGTCTGCCTTTTGTCTCAGAAATTTTGCAGCTTCAGATCCCTTGTTTTCAATGAGATCCCTGATTGTAAAGCCCAGGTTTATGACATCCCAAACCACAAATGCAACATTGACCCCGATGACGACTTTACCGACAACTTCACCGACCGCCTCAGAGCCAGCTCTAGCCCCTGCTTGGACTACGTCATCAGCCGCTTGCGCTCCAGCCTGACCCGTTGCTCGTACCACATCGTCAACAGATTGCGCAGCCGCCTTTCCTGCCCCTTGTGCACCGCCTTGGGTTGCAGCTTTTGCACCGGCTTGACTCGCTGCCAGTGCAAATTCCACTACCTTTTGTGCTACTTGGTCTACCATTTTAGTAGGTGTTCCCGAGGAGAAAAACACAAGCTCACGAAGAATCTTCATGACCACAGGGCTTCCCAATTTGAGGGTTCTAGCAAGGTAATAAATATAGATAAGCCTTACTCTTTCTTTCGCTATCAAAACTGTTTGGACGATCCTGTTTACCTCATTTACACTCTCTATGGTCTCATCCAAGTGTTTCTCGGCCTTTTTTATTACAGCAGAATTTATCAAATCTTCAACGATGGCTGTCCCAAGGTTTGTAGTGGCTCCAGCGCCTCCAAGACACAATCCTGCTATGAACAAAGGAGTAGCAGCCCCAGCTGTCAGTGTCGCTGCAATTCCTCCACCGATTGAGAGAATCCCTCCCACTATTCCAACGCTGGTTCCAACCGCATGTGCTGTCTTGCAGTCCCTCCACACGTCATCTAGTTTCTTAGCTGCTGCACGAAGACTCTCAGCAGTCTTTTTCGCGTTAGTATTCATCTTCTCTGTTTTTTCTTGAAGCACTTTGAAATCTCTTTCATCTTGCTGCTTTTCTTCTTCGGGCAAGAGGTTGATCTTGCTAATGATTTCCTCTAGGTCACGTTCCATTCTTTGGCGTTCTCTCTACAATTTAGCATTGAAATAACTATTTATGATCAGATGAATACCACGTACATAGACAATTACATGTTAAACGCCCCAAAGCGAATGTATAATTGATATATTTGCCAGATATTACAGCCAAGACGTCCAAAGGAGAACATTTTTTTTCTTGACTGTCAGAGTTTATTAACCGGGCTCTCCCCCCCCCCCCCTCCCAAAAAAAAAAACAACAACAACAACATAACAAAACAAAACAAAACAAATCAAAACAAAATACTTCTTCGTGAGCTATCAGGCTGGTTTTCAGGTTGCAATTGTTTGGAGGGCAGTTGAAAGCCGTTCTTTAATCATACTAATTTACCTGGTTTACGACGGAGCAGTCAAGGGGTTCGTTTCTGTCCATTTTGCCAGTGGTACTGATCCCCTCAATGGTGCAGTTAGACCTAAAAAGAAGAGGTTAAAAGGATCGGGCGACTGTGTGATACACTGAGAACAGTGGTTACATTATCTATTTAGTAAAGAGATCAGGGAGAGTACAAATGGACTTGAATTTTTTTCCGAATTATGAGGTGTTGATGAACGGCTTACTTCCTTGTGGATATCTGTTCTTGGACATGGCCTGTCCCTCGAAGCCTTCTCCCTTCGGTCATCGGAACATGTATTTCCGCACCAAAAGGAGGCCATTGTTTATTCAAAATAGCGTGAGGTGCTTACAATTAAAATCTGGTGAATATTTAAAGATTCCATGCCAGTATCTAGCACAGGTCACTAACGTCACTAATGGCAGTCACTCTTACTGTATGAAAATTCTGGAACTTCTCGAAGGGTTGATGGTTGATACTTTAATTTCCTCGTTTCCATGTGTGTACCACCGAGATAAGTAGCTCAACATGTAAAGTCACAAGTATTACCCCAATATCTATAATGCTCACGACCACGATTAGGCGACATGTTTACAATTGGCCACTGACCGTAATTTGAAATAAGGAAGAGACTGCGAGATTCGGAAACATTTGGCTAATCTTATGGTGAATTTGGCTCAGCTTAACTCAACTTCTTCGACGAAGAATGCTGCTGCGGGCTTGATGAGGTATCTGGCTAATCTCTGTTTAGGGAAGAAAATGTCTTCCTTGGCGCGAATATTCAGATTACCGAGAGATCACGTTTCGCGCGCGAAAAAAATTCTCTATTAGTCAAATCAAATGTTATAAAGGAAGAAAAGTAAGAAAAAGATCATGTTAATCAAATTGGTTCGTTTAGAGTTTGTTGTTCAGGCTAAAAGTATAAGCACGTCCAGTAACTGTGAAGAGAAAAGCAAAAGTAATAAAATTTACAAGGATTCTTCGGTTGGTGGAGCATACTGAGTTGTTTAGGTCGTCCTCTGTTCGCTAGCCGCACCCGCTTACTCATAGCACGTATTATAAAGGTAGTTAAAATAAAACGAGCGAGAATTTTGGGAGTCAGCAAAAGGATGTGAAAGTATTGAGCGTTTATGGGGCAATTTCAGTTAACGACGGAATTAATATTGTTAAATGAGTAAAATCTGAGTAAACATCGGCTTATAAGCTATAAGCATATGTTTTGAGGATCAATGGCACCCATAGATCACAAAATTCATCAGTAGTTCATGTAATTTCACATGCGTCACATTGACGTTAGGAGTTTGGCTTAATATGCTTCGCTTGCTATCTAACGTATTTTCGGACAATTTTTATCGCGTGGTTGAGAAATTAAGTTTCACAGAACGCTGTTAAAAGTATGTTGAATATTACAGAATTCGCGGAATATTTGATGTAACGTTTGCACTTAACTCAGTTATGCGTCGCCCTGTTATGCTGTATTTTTATTGCTACTTAGGGCCTGATTACATGAGCCGGGCTGGCCCGGTTAGCCGGGCTGATTTCTTTTGTTTTCTTTTGTTTTCACGCTTTGGCGAACACGAAAACAAAAGAAATCAGCCCGGCTAACCGGGCCAGCCCGGCTCATGTAATCAGGCCCTAAGAGTGATAGGAAAAAAATCAATATTCGCTTTGGCGAAGAAGTTAGAAATTCGAAAATTATTTTAAAAGTTATAACACAGGCCAATGATTTATCAATAGCAAAGGCACATGACGATTTCCACGAACTGGAGATTGGCAGATACATGTGGTTGAGGTGTTTCTGAGAATTCTTGTTTAATTTGTACTAATACTTGGAAAGTGACATATTTTTCCATTTTCTTTCAAAACACACTTTACTTTCTGCTCTTAGAAGGGAATTCTGCATCTGCGAGTTTATGAAGTGTTTTTTAAATAACAGATCTTTCATTTTCTCAACGGTACAAGGAATTAGGCTTCGCAGCGTTTCAAAGTCGTATATTGATGAAGACATTTTTAATTCATTATTTCGCCATGGGGCGACGTTGCCGCGAAAACAACTTGAATAATATGATTCATTTTCGACCGAAAATGAAAGTTGTATTCCCTGTAGCCTGCAGTTTTTGTCGATGTCACGTCTAGAAAATTTCGAACTTGCGCTCGATTGAAGAGACTCGAGGAACCGATAGAGCGAGCGAGGTTCGGGCTCATCCTCGGTGTAAAAACCTGTGAAGCTCACGAGTGACGTAAAACAAAGACAACAAAACATTATAAACAATAGCTTACAGCAAAACAATACCTCATGAAACAAAGAAAACCTCGTGTCAGGTTTTTACACCGAGGATGACCCTCTAAAAGGCATGCATAAATGATAAGCTAACACAAAAATTCGCGCGTGGAATCCTACATTCCCTACATTTTCACTTTCGACCGGACTCGGCATCTTGTGTTTTTTTTCTTTCGCGAAAAAGCAGGACAAGATGGCCGTATGATTCCACTGTTACAGAAACATGACTCTCTTATGTAAACAAGAAGCGATATGGAAAGTCCTTGATTTCGTCTGTGATCAAATGAAAGCGCTAATTCCCTGTTGAATACGGAACTGAGATTAGATTATTATCGCTACTTCCGATTCGACAGGCAAGTGCTCACTGAAGAAGGTTCAGAATCGAAAGGTTAATAGCGGTCTTGAGACAGGTAGCAGAGCATTAAGAAATCGCGGAACGAAGACCAAAACACATGATGACCAGGCATTAAATTTTACAAGAACAAAAAATATGGTAGACATAAATTCCGTGAGCATGTAAGTTGGACTTCAAAATTTCTTTCACCCGCGGATCGAGACAGATGACAGTCTTTTCAGTTTAACCTGATTCTAGGAAACACAACTACCGGAGATTACATAAATTATACGAAATTTTGTCTTTTGTCAATTAACCACTGTTTTTGTCAGTGACGGCGAGTAACGTAACAAATAGATTAATTCTAAGTGCAGTAAGGAAAAAAGAAAACCTTTGACAAACCTTTAGATAAACTGGAACTTTCCCACCTCAGTTTTATCGGTTACCACAGCCACGCGCTTGAAGAAATTCACTCGACTAGTTTCCAGTGAAATCACAGAATCAAATGCGCGTGAGCATTTCACAAGGGAACCAATCACGTCTCTTGTATCAGATGGTTGTTTACACGGAGAAATCCAATCGTTTACTCACTTCGCTCAGACTAGTGAAACAGAGGACTGATTACAAAGTTAGTTTGCTTTCATTATTATTCATGCCCAAGACACAAACCATTTTTTCTTTGTCTGCCCTGCCGTTTTCAAGGGGAGAGTAGCTCTATCACGCAGGTGAAAGGTAATTAGCGAAAAACAATTTCATTCCGCACGCACTCACCCGAATGTCATTATTTATTTATCAGCTTGTTTCAAGTGTTTTCTTTTTTGCCTTCCATTAGTTGAAACAAGTCAATAATACTTTTAGGGTGCAGTACTGCAGTTCTGCAGTTTTTCTGAAATTTTGAAAAAGCTTGCCTTAGAGTTGCCTTAAGGAGACATCCATGTTTTTTCAAAACCTAAATATAAATGAATATGTTAAAAACAACAACAACAACAAACAAACAAAGTAAAGTTTCCGGAAGTTGGTTAGTGTCGGCGTAAAGGACCCTCTCTCAGTAACAAAGGTGTGATCTTGTCTACTAGATGCTCGAAGTGTGAGTGTTTTATTTCTAGCTGTAAGAGCGAGAACTGTAAGTAAGGAAAAATTTATATCAAATAAAGGAAACAAGCACAAGTAAGCAAGTGTTGAATTATATTCGTTGTCTCTCCAAGTTTCGAGAAAGACCTCCGCTTAGTAAACCTTGCTACAAGAAACTGTCTTAAAATGGGTTTGTTAAGACGCTTCGAATAGTTCAATCGCGTGAATACTTTTTTTCAACTAGTCACACTCTTCCGAGAAAAAGCTCACCTCAAAAAAAAAAAGAAAGCGTTGGTTAACGGGCGCTGTTTGGTGATTTTCTACGTGAATTTGAAGAGCCATAACATTTGCTTCGTGTAAAGTTTGGTTCTCGGTTTACGGATAACTAGATACCAACAGAGAGAAGTTTATCTTTACTCAAAACCTCCTTGATGAGTTAACGGAGGGTTTGGCTCGTTGTCTCATTTTCCTGTTCAACAAAGGATCAAAATAAAACAAAATGCAAAAGTGCCTCAACTTGTCCTTATTACGTTACTTGTCACCAGGTCACGCTACTCCGCTGTTTAACGGAAGTTAGATTTGCGTACACAGAGCTGGTGTACAGCCTCTGAAAGTAGAAAATAACGGTGGGGAATCCCCGTTAGATGAATAAGTAATAAATAGATTTACACCAATCTCAAAGCGTTCCGTGTAAAAATCATCACCTGTCAGGAATTTGATTGGTCTCGTGGTGAAAGACGTTTTTTTTTTCTCATCTCGCGAGACTAGTCGACTTCTCTTACGTGCAACGTGCAGGGATAGGAATCAATTGACCTAAAGGTTTGTCCAAATTTCATACGCTTTTGAACTCTACTGATCTACTCAAATAGAAAATGAACTTCATTTGTATGATAAGACTGTTTTTGACCAATTATGGTCGCGAGCTGTACGAATAAACGGATGCTAAGGTTGGCACTTTCACTTTCGACGCGCTGAGTGGAAATAGCTGTCGGACAGAGATAGGCGTATCGACAATTTTAGTCGTAAGAAGTCCTTGTTTTTAGATTTTATTTGAAAACCTTCATGCTGTAACGATGTATTCTGGTTTCGTGTTATTCTGAGTGTAACGACAAGCCGCTTTAGTCGAAACTGATTCTAACTTCCGCTATGTGCTGCCGAAACGTCGACCATTGCTTCCTAAAAAAGTCCTCCTCAGGATAACCTTCACCTTACGATCAGACCCCACGATCAAAGAAATTTCTGTTGATCGTATTTCATTATCATTTTAAAAATTTTGTTTCTATTTCGATTGAGCTTGGAACGTGACACTATCTTTTTGAGGGAGTGTTATGCGTGACGGGAAAGCTTGTCACGCCCGGACAAATTTTAGGCACTTTCACAACTTTCATTTGTTCTTGGCTGTAGCACCGAGCTGAAACGATTGCCCGAACATTCCTATAACAAAACTCAGAGGCAAGGTCTACTGGTGTTCTTCCTTAAGAATGCATTCTTCCAGGTGAGTTAAAAGCCTTTCATTACGATATACTACTATTTTAAGACTTGTAATGACAATGATATTCCGCTTCTTTGCATAATTACAAGTTTCTAAGGCCGGCTGACTGCTTGCAACAGTACCTACCAGAATGTTCTGCTGAGAGTTATGTTTTTCTGTTTTTTAAATAACTCTAATTATTTTTTTCTCAGTTCGTGAGCGGGCGGTACTCTACGAATCCTGCAATCTGATTGGTTCCGAGAGCGGGCAGTATTCTCCCCATCCGGCCCGCTCACGGCGGGTGGTATCCGTTTTGCTTGAGTCATTTTACAGAACATCTCAAGCTTCGTTGCAATTTTTCACAAAATATCTCATTTTGCCAGCTGGGCAGAATTTTTGAGCAAAGATCTCGGTCACGACCTTTTGCCGTTAAATGATATTAATTCTTTCTTCTCTCTCTCTCTCAAATCACTTTACTTTTTCGACAAAAATTGATTTCGAAAATTTTTTAGTGCTAAATTTGTTTATAAAAGATTGAAACGCGGCCTAGAAACGATTTCTTATTTAATAATCCTTCACAAAAAGTAACCGAGAAAGTTAAAAGGAAACGTAGTTGCAGTTAACGATTTCGTTAATCAAAGTGACTCAATCGTTAATATCTGAATTCTTCAACTCAATTTGTTCGTTTGTGAAACCCTGATTGAAGTTTTGACTTCTTCTACAAATACACTTTTGCCTATTCTTTGCATTTGGACACCGTAAATTTCACAACAGTAACCGAAGGAATTCGATGAAAAAAAGTCGCATTAAATCCCCTTGTGTCTAGCTGGAAAGAGTCTCATTGACCTCAGCTTTTCGGTGGAAGAAAAACCGATTTACACACACCATTAAAGAAAACAAATAAGCAGACTGACAACTTCAAAGCATACATTTGCATTCACTTACAATTTGACTTTCCGTGACATTTTAAAACGGAACAGAGGTAAATTTTCGAAGATTAATCGTCGTTGGAAAGAAATAATGCTTTTCGTAGGATCTCCGAGTGTTTGTTTTGTTTTTTTTTTTCTACGAGAAGATCGTCGCATAGTCATTTAACACTTGTATGTTTGTCATACCAGTTCTGTTGTTTATTCAAAAGCGTACGATGTTTTCCTCTTCATTTGACAGGTGTCACACGATGACAGTTACTTATCAAAAAATGTTTCAAAGTTTGCCCGGAAGCCTTTTTAAGTTACCTTGGATAACGTCTGTTTTCTTTAACATCCATTCGCTAACAAATTGTTAAGTTTATGGAGGATTTTCCTGCAATCAAACTCGTAATTGGAGCCCTAAATCATGCGGGTTCTTATGGCAATCATTTTTTCATGTGTTAGAAAAGAATAAAAATGTTATTGACCACCTAGGTCGGTCCGTATTGGGAAAAACTGTGCCCGAGGTCTTGGATACCGCCCGAGGCTGTAGGCAACATGTACATATTGTCTTCTCGACAGCAGTTGCTCCTTCCGGTCCTTTGCTGCAAAGGGGACCCAGATTACATCGATCTATATTGGACTCGTCATTTACACCCTATGCTTTACATCAGTTCGTGCAATGGATCTTAGTGGCCAAGGCTTCTCCAAAATGGACGTGGTAACTCTTAAATTCATTAATATTTCATGAGAACAGCAACCAATTAATGAGGCATGAACCTCGATACCCAATGAATACTTAGATGAAAATCTTGAGGGTTTTGATCTGCGCTGAAACATGGTTTTGATCTCAGATCAAACACTTGCATTTAAATGAGCATTTTCAATGATTAATACTGAAATTGTTGACAACAATTCCAAAATGACCCGAATATTATTGGATATAAGTAACCTTGATTTCATAAATCAGATACCATAAATTATTTTATAAATGGTCTTCTGTGGACTTCCCCAACTTCTTAGCCACCCCAATCACAAATTTTCTGAGCTAGTAATTAAATCAAGGTTACTGCATCCATTTCTTCAATACTTATAGAAAGCTATGCGACTTTGTGTAAATCATAGTCTTTAATGAGCCCATCTTCGCTCATGGTCACACACCAACTACACTAAAATAATTAATCATGCATGTTAACGTAAAGTTACAGAAAAGGACTAAATTGCATCGCTGTATAAATGATTCTTTTTTCACTGATTTGGGGTGGACAGTTTTTGTCCATCGATCTGTGCTACAAAGGCTCTTTCTGCTTGCCCTTACCGGAAAACAGTAAGTAATTCCCCGTTATGTACACTCGACTTTTACCTACAGTAAAAGTAAAAGTAACCTACAGTCAGTAACATCTAAGTTATATGTCGTTTTAAGTGAGCGACTGCGATTTACTTAAAAAGATCTGACTTCCTGTTTTGTAGAAAGAAAGAGCAAGAGTGGTTGACGATATCTTAGAGAAAATAAATGTTCTCCCTGAGGATGAGAAGCTGCAGGATAGGAAAGATTGGGGAGAGTTTAAAGAGAAGACTGAAGAGATGAATTCTAATGCGATAAAAACCGCCAAGAGTCTCCGAGCAATAGCTGATAGACTTGATCAGGCGTGGTGGAACTACAAGGCCAAGCATGCCGCTGGAACCGCTGCGTGTGTAGCAGGAGGATTTCTGTCATTAATGAATGAAGGCGCAGTACCCCTAGCTTTCTCAGCTGCTGGAGCTGTAGTAAACATAAGGGCCAGTACCGAAGAAGTTGCCATACGTTTCGCGGAAATCAAGGCGGCCGAAAAGCTCATAAGTGAGACCAGACACAACTACAACGCCTTGAAGAAAATGATTCATAATTGGTCAGTCACGAAAGAAAGAACACGGCTCATTTACATTTATGGCCTTGCCAAAACCCATAAGGTGGCTAACCCTCAGGTTTTGACTATTCTACGTGACTTGGTTTTGTACTCCGTGGGGATGCCTCCAGGGGCAAGTGAAGCGGTAAATTTTCTTGAAACGGCAGCGTTGAATTCGGGTGCAAAAGCTGCTCTTCAAGGTGGTGCTGAAGAAGCAGCAAAGGCAGGAACACAAGCAACTGATGACGTACTTCAAGCCGGCGCAAAAACCTCAACACAGGAGGTATCAAAGAGTGGAGCACAAGCTGCAGATGATCTGGTGGAAGCAGGTTCTAAAACAGTTGGAAAATTCCCAAAGAACTTCGTTGTTTTCGCAAACACTGCCTTTTTAGTGTGGGATGCCATAGACCTGGGCTTCACGATCAACGATCTTGTTATAAACAAAGGATCTGAAGCGGCCAAAGATCTAAGGGAAAAGGCCAAGGAGATTGAAGATGCTTTTAACTTGTAGTATAGGAACAGTTCGAACTGACTCCAACGTTTAAAATTAACAGTTCCTTACAAATGGAAACTTCAATTTTTTTTTCTTTCCATTATATCGAATACACTGATTTTGTAGTTTGACCTATTTTGTTGTATTTTAAAAGAAAAACAAAAAGCTTGGTAACAACTTTATTCGGTGTTATATTTAGATGTCAAGGGAAAAGTGATCAACAGGACGCTTAAATCTCAGACTGATTTTTTATTTTAGGCAGTGTTAGATTGCTGGTTCTAGGATCCCATTTAAGTGGCAAGTATTTGAAGTAAGAAAACAATTGTCTCAAGTGCCTTGTGCTGCAGACCCCACTACCGCTGGAATATCGGGAATATGCCTGAAATTAATTAATGAATTAAAATAACCTAATTTTACGGTAAGTGGTGCGCAGAGTAATGATTATCTTTCGAAGTATTTGTGAAGAGAGTAAAGAGAATAAATCCCATGCAGACAAAAGGCTCAAGACTTTCACCCAGTTTTTGAAGAAATGACAAGCGCATCAACCCTTACTTACGCAAGGTATCAGATCATAATACAGTTATATCCTATGAACACAACATATTTTCTACACCCAAGAGCACAGGCAATCGAACCACACTGATACTTTAGGTCTTTATTGAATATACAAGTAAATTATTAATTAAGAGTTAAAAAGCGGAAGCATATTTAAAAAACAGTCTATTAATATAACTAGATTTGAAACGTTCTGTGTTGACACAAGGTAGTAGGCTTGTTTGAGTTCTCAAACGTTTAGAAGATTCTTTAACTTTGGGCAACAAACTGTACAGCGGATGAGTAGGCAGGCAACTAATCCTCTGTGAGATCCTCTGTTTTCTCAAGCAAATCATATATATCTATAGCATAGGATATAAAACTGCGTTTATGACATCTACGAAGGCACCGCTGCACAGTATTAAGTTCAGGCACAGAGGCTGCATACACTGGTAAACCATACGAGATTCTAGGTAAAACTAAAGACTGAAACAGATGATCAATTTCCGCTTGGTTATCCTTCCTTCCTTAAGCTCCTTAACACATAGAGGCACTTATTCGCTTCGGAGAGTTTTCGTTTAATGTGCTCAGTAACAAATAGAGATGTAGCGCAACAAGCAACTGTCAAACTGTCTCGAAAAATGATGCAAGTCAAGAACTACCAGCATAACAGAGAAGTTGGTGATAGCATGTAAAACTCACTTAAGGTATTAAAATTTGGAACAGTCAATGATCGAATAGAAACAGTTATCAAAATAACCCATTCGATAAACGGACCGGTTGCAAATATCACCGGGTTGTGCTTCACAGGTCAGAACATTTTTCTCTTCGAGGCTGGCATCTGTCGAATTGTTAACCTTCTTTCCAGCTCGGCAACTTTACTTTTCAAGGAGCTGATTTCCTTTTGTGCCTCGGCTTTGGCAAACTGAAGTTTCTGGTAATTCAATAAATTAAAGAAGCAAAGAAACATTTCAGTGTTCAACGCCGTAGTTACTGACTTATGTTCGAGGTGATACAAGCGGAAGAAACAAGGAATGATCGCTCGGTACCCGTATTCCCAGTTCGCCAGTTTTTATCCTCAGTAATACATCTTATCGTCCTACAAAGTTCGAAACAGAGCCTGTTCAATGCACGATTTCTCTACTTGTTAAGCCCCTTACATAGGCGGTAGTCACGCTATCGCGTACGTATATCAGCTATCTCCAAGAAATTATTAAGTTCTATTTCTGGTCAAATTTTTCAAGTCTGACTTTAAAAAAAGGTCTCAAAAGTTTCAAAGCCCCTGAAAAAAATAATAGAGAATAAAATTCTGGGACCAAGGAAACATTTAATCCATAAGGATACCTCATGTTATGATTCAAACCAGGTCCTTTCATACAGGCTATCGAAAAGGAGAAACGATCTCAAATGGGTAAGAAAATTGGTTAATTTTTCCTTGGTCGTGGACCTAAAGAACCATGTTATTCGTTTCGTCATGAGCGTAGGCAGGAGAAGAAATATCTGCTTTCTTCTGATCTAAATCTCGCGCCCTTTTATCCTTTTTTGCTAGACAAAAAGCGTTCTGTTTCTTAAACTGTTCTGTTACTAACCTTTCGGAAAATGTCAGTGTTAGCATTAAACGATTGACCAGCCTGAGCCTTCGCGTTATTTCTTTCACGTTGCAGTTTTAATACTTTTTCGTCAAACTGTAAAAGTAAATACAGAACACTGAAACGGACAAGATACTTAACAGAACCCTATATATCTATAATAATCGGATATTGTATAAGTAAAATAGATAAGAAGCAACCTAGCGGCTAAATTATGATCTCCTTTCATCAGGGGCCAAGAGAAGGGCGGTCGCAAGATGTACGTGACTCCTTCAGTTGTGAAAAATAAATAAAAAAAACAACAACAACAACAACAAAAAACCTCCTTTAAGTACCCTCCTTTTTCCACATTTAATTCACCGTCTCACCTCTAACCGTAGCTTGACTATTTCTGTTTGGTGCGAGTGACTCATACCAGTCAGCTGCTTCTCAAGTTGCTGTATTTGACTTTCTTTCTCGTGTAGGGACTTCTCCATTGTTGTGATTTCCATCCTATCTGATGTCAATGAACGTATTCATATTTGGTCAAGCCAAACGTATCACTGAGTAATAATAATAACCTTTATTTTAAGAGGGTGACACCAATTACTTTCGAAATTATTTATTCTCCCTAGTGGCCCTCTAAAACACCCACCCATCCCACCCCAGGGGAGGACATCCATCACACAGTAATCTCGTGTGTGAGAAATTAACGTCTCCTACCCCAACCCTGCAGGAGACGGGATCTCCATTTATTCGTCCCTATCCGAGAAGACTAGAACATCTAACCATTTCTTGAAGTTATAGAAAGGTAGCAAATTCTTCTCAATTATTTTAAGACCGTGAGTGTTGGTCCGGCCGGGGCTCGAACCCTCGACCTCCCGCACAACAGTCCAGCGCTCTATCCATTGAGCTAACTGGGAGTAAGAGAGCTATTTAATTAAACAATCTGGAGTGATAAGGGTGAAGACCAGTGGTTTTTCTTACTCTTCACATTCTCTCCTTGATATAATCATTGGCAAATCCTACTACATCCTAAACTCGCTCTGATCGTCTATTTTTTCCTATTTTATGTTCATGAAATTGATTAGGAACAAACTGAACGCCAACTTCAACACGAAACCAGTACTGAGTCGGTTTCAATAAACCAAAACATAAAAGAACATGAAATGATGCAACTCTGTAAACCTTTTTATACCATTCATTTCACAAACAACAATTTATCATGTTGTTGTCTCCTTCATCCTGTAAAACTGAATTGAACAACAAACTGAAAAACCTCTTGTCAAGTTGTTGCGTCAAAATATTAACCAAGTCTAAAAGGTTTCCGGCCTTTCAATTCAAGAGATTTAAAAAAAAAATTAAGATCTCAGTGGCTTACTTTGTTGAAGTCCCTCTTGTCTAACCCTTTGAATCTCTTGCTGGTAATTCTTGAGTGCTTCAGAAAGTTCACTCTTGTGTTGCTGAGGAGTCATCAAAGATTACTAGATCATTTTGTTCTAGTCGACGAGCAGTTCGACGGAATTGGACGACTTACTCTAGTGATTGATTAATTGGTCATGTTTTTATTTGAAATCATGCCTTAAAGTTAAGACTCTTGAACTCCTTGGAAAAGTTAGGTATGATGATACACAAGCAAAGTCAATGACATTTAATTTTATTCATAACTAGTGATGCTAACCTGCTCAAGACGGCCTGTTTTTTCTGTAATTGCAGTCAACTGTGACTTTAGTTCGGCGTTCTCCTCTAAAGAAATATAAACTAAATTTAGCAGCAATGGCTTCTGTTTACTGTCACTTTGATAAAGTCAGTTAAAAGTGATAACCAAGGCTTCAAGGTTTAAATCTACCGCTATTTTTTACTGTTTAGGGGTATTTCTTTAACCTGGTGTTGACAAAAGCTCTGAGCTATTCAAACAATTAGAGCAAACTGCACACCAAAAGCGGAAAGCACTCGGAAAGATAAAAAGAACATAACGCAATCCTAGAACTAATCGGAAAAAAAGTCATCTCTAAAAGAGATCATCTTCTAAAACTTTGAGATTACTGATATATGATTACCTTCCTTGTCACACCTTTGTAAAAGGACTTTCTGAAGATTGTCTATCATAGCCTTAAACTTTCCAGCTTCTGTAATAATATAGAACAAACACCCAAATAACAGTCAGTTCTCATAAGTATTTGATACATAACATTATGCTCAGATCATTAAGGACTGATAGGCAACCATGAGAAGGTAATACGTGGGTCAACCCGTAACTAAGAACAGGAGTCTAATCACAGTAATCAGATTTCTCCTCTTGGCGAGGAGGAGTGGGACTAATGATGGTTACTGAAATTGCCGTAGGATGAATGAAAACCCTCAAAGAATAACTTGCCGAGGCAAGTTATTGTTCCTTAAATATTTTTCCATGCACAAAACGTGACGTTACTGAATCACCTTTAATCCTTTTACCACGATAATCTCTGAAAAAGCAGGATCAAAAAATATCTTTGTTGTGCGCAAAGTAAGCTGGTCTTCTGTCCTGTAGTTTAAGACTTCTAGAGTCTAAGCAAATTTTCACAGGTCATTTGGGTCTTCAGTCGCAGTCGCCCGCTATTTTTCGAGTTTGTTAGAAATAAGCTAAGCAGGGCGATCAACCACACAAGAAGCTAGAAGGATCTAAAAGCACGAACCTTCCATGGACAACTTTTCAGCTTCCTGGCTGGATAAAAGCTGCTTATTAAGGGATCGTATCTCCTTCTTTAAGCGGCTGTTTTCCTGTGCAGTGTTCCTCATTACCTAGAAAAACAAAAGTAGCGAATTTGTTGTTAACTGGGACGCAGCTAGAGGGAGTGGTCCTAAGGTACATGTGCATTCATTTATCATCCCACTACCTCCCCCTGTAAAACCCCTCTTTCTCTTTCACAGGAAAAAGGGTTATCGATATCATCCCATTGCATAACGATGAATTCAAGATATACCTTGTTTCTTCTCACAGTACTCCAAAGCTTCAAAAGGAAGTAGACTTCCCCCGCTTACCTTTTCAAAATACGTATATTCTTGAATTAAGTTGTCTAAATCAACGGCTGGTCTAATAGCGGTCCCGCTGGCGGCCATACTTCCTCCGATTTCAACTTGTCAGTTACACTATCTAAAACATCTTCGGTTGAAAAATAAAAGGGAAAGGATGAAGTGTTGTTATGAAAATTGATTTAAAAAGTTTTGAAAAGCTAAACAGACATTCTCTCTTGCAAAGCGAGTGAAAATACGGTTTTCGACGGCCGAAATTTGTATTCTTACCTGAACAGCATCAGCGAAAACGAAGACGGAAAAAATCATGAAAGTAACTTCAATAATATATCACTTAAGCCTTGAATTCTAGAATTTATCTATAAATTCTTTCGCCGCTAATTACATTAGCCTCAAATTAAATGCGTGCAATGCAATACTGCAAAGCGAACGAAATAAGATGCGACTTTCAAGCGATGATAGAGCAGTCCTTAAATTTTGGCGGGAAATTTCGACGCGAGTGGCACTGCCGATAAGTTTCTCTCGGGGTAGGGGTGAGGTGACCATTGTTTCAGTTTATCGTGCAATATTTCGTCGAATTCGTTTCAATTCTTTACAGTTTGCGATATTCAGCGCAGGAATGAATAACACGATTCAAGTTCAGGAAAAGGAATTAAATAATGAGAGTTACGTAACGATCTTGAACTACTTCGCCTGAAAAGTTCGACGTAAATCTGTTCTAGTCTTCGCCCTGCTTTACCATCCACGCTCTTTCCTGGGCCCATCGGATCCCTCTCCAGGATTCGCCAACACACCCAGTAATCTTTTGTAACTGCGTTATACGATGGCATCAACACTCTTGAACAAAAAAACAATCCGCAGGACACATAAAAATTACTTGGAATTTATTAAGACCCGTCTCTTTCTTCAAATAGTATTTCCAAGTGAATCACCTCGCGAAACAAATTCTCTTGTTTCTAAAGTTTCTAAATATTTGTACATTGGACAGGTGGAAGAACAATAGGACACGTAGTCCCCTACTAGGTTCAACCATCTAAACCCAACCCACCCCTCCCACCCCGGGGAAGGACATCCATCACACAGCAGGGCAAGGCATCAAGACGATTAAAAACTTACATATCTTAAATAACATAACTCAGGCTGAGTAATACTAATGTACCTCCTTTAACTTAGTAAGCAAGGGCCAGCCCCTACTAAATAAGACAAATTACGAAATAATCCATGACAAAGCCACTTGCAGATGTGACTACCAATACAAAGAAACCAATGAAAAAATATTTTTACAAAATGAAGAAAACCTAGTTCTTTGTCTTAATCTCAACAAGCCATATATTGGAGCGAATCTCGATTGAGTGTCGATAAGCTAGACGAAAGTAAACAAACGGCCGATTATGACACCGAAAAAAAATCTAAGAACCCAAAATAAAACCAAGTAAACTACTCGAAACCCTAGAAAGTACGAGTTTCATTGGCTGAGAGTGCCCATGGTTTTCTGAACCAGTCAAAGAGCAATGAAAATTATAAGGTAAAAGTATTTCCCGATCACATTAGACACTCATTTGAAATTTGCTCCAACGGCTAGTTTTTGAACCGTAAACTACGTCAACTATTTGTCTGGATTTCCCGCATATGTTCGCCAATCCCTGTGATCGATCTTAGTAACAAAGGGAACATTATCCCGCATCAACAAAACAGTCAACTTACTGCGAGGACACTTCTAATAATGAAACTAGATTTTTTCATTTCGGCCAGTAAGTTGGAATCTCTCCCACAAAAGTAACCAGTCTTAAATCTCACCACGAGACCTTCAAAACAGCCTTGTGTTTATGGTGTGATAACAACTACATATTTATACATTGAAATGAAAAAACACTAAATGTTCACAATGACAATAACACGCTTTTCATTTTTTTCCCAAAAATTTCTATTTACAATTTTTTTACGAAAAGAAACTTAAGATGATGGTGTGCTCATGCTGAGAATGAATGTCATAAATAACGAAGATATGGAATTCATAAAAATAAATGTACTTTGAAGATTCACGTTAACCATCCCACTATTCCACTAAAGCTCCTGTCAGTTATGTGCCCCAGGGGCTACGAATTGTACCTTATCTACCTCATGTCTAATAATTTTAAACATGGGAAAAAATCATATATACCAAAGGAGCACAATGCACCTCCCCAAACAGAGTTCAAACCAGAGTCTTAACTATCAAAGTGGATAAACTATATAATACTGTTCGATCCAAATAGAAAATTTCAAGGAAGCAAGTAACGTTCTGTTTTTTTGTCTTGATAATAGCCGGTACACCGCCAATTGTTTCCTTCTTCTTCTTTTTCTGTTTATTTAAAAAAGTACCCAATACCTAAAACATTTATCAAAAACAGTTCATATGACAGTTGTCTCATTAAGTTAAAGTTCCTTTTCTAGATTCTCCCTATGAATCTAAATTCGTTAACGTCTTTTTGCAAGTTCATTCCTGGTTCCATTTCGTCAATGAAAAACTGCAGGGTAAACATTCTCTTGCGTTGAAAACAAACTCAAAAGAATTAGATCCAATTACATAATTGTACAGATCTGCGGTGTTTGATTGGTTGATACCGCACTTTTCGTGCGAGAAAACAAACCAGTCAGAAATGTGTTGGACTCGGTTAGCAGATGCGATTAGCACAAAGTCCAACGAATTGAATTTAAGTTGAAGTCGAGGGATGAAAAAGTTAAGCCTTCGAATTCAAGAAGTCTGCTTCTGCAATCGAAGTTCGGAAACACGCCGACGTCAACCAAGTGGTGACCTCATCACTTTACCCGCAATCCACCACCACTAAACTTATTTTAAGTTCGTTAGCAGGCAAGAGCGATAATCAGACTCGCACACATTTCCATGAATTCCATCGTGTGATGTGAGCCAGTATGACTCATGAAACTGTCGGAGTCTTTGAGGCTGTTAAACGAGGAGTTTGCAGACGATTTTCTGGACGACTTTCCCGATAGTGTTCCTTCTGAGTGTTCTGGAGGGTTTTCCGGGGTGGGAATGCTTTTGAAGTCCAGGAGATAACTTTTATGATCGACCTGGTACAACTGAACGGCGATCTTCGTCTAAAGTAAGAATAATGGATATTAAACTAAAGCCTTTCGTGGTTTACAACCTGCATGCCGCTACAATGATCTGGTCATTTTTCTCAAAGTAATGAAAAAAATGTTGATAACAAAGAAATAAAAATCTGCCACAGCAAAACGAAAAAGCTAAACCCTTTGATCCCTAAGAGTGACCAGCATCTAATTTCTCCTTACAATATCACCCCTGAATCACTCATTGAGGTCAGGAGAACAGAGAAAATGATCACCGACTAAAAACGCTCTTGATTGTTTGACAAATTCTCCTCGTACGTACCACAGGAAATGTATAGAGAACAGTATGGAGAATATGCATACTGATTTCAGGGTGTACAAGGGCTAAGTGGAATTACAGGTACTTACAAATTTTCCAGTAATCCTGTTTCTTCGAAGCACTCTTAAATTAAAGGGGTTTATGATTTTCCACTCCTAAAAGGACAGCAACAGAGGATAGGCGTTATTCATGAAATGCAAAAAATACTACTTGGTAAGGGGGCATATTCCTTCAACACAGAGTTTTAAACAAATACGTCATAAAATCCCTCTCGAAAGAGGTCTGTGTTCCCTCCAAAACACTTTTGTGGACTAGTTGGATTAGTCCTACCCTACTGCAGTAATGCAGTGAAAAATGGTTAGATGAGTTGGCAATATCCAGAGTGGATATGATACTTACATAACCTAACGACATCATGGCGCGGTACACTTCACCCATAATATCATTTGGCTTGCTCTGTGATCGAATGCCTGCATGTGAAAAAAAAAAAATATTTTAACATCTAATTTATCTACTTCAAAGCATTTTTTTAACATAACTAAAGAGCTACATAGCCTTCCAACACCTTTCCACTTATTCAGTGGACTTCAAAATTATTTTTCTACCTCTGCGAAATTACACTTGGTTAAATGTTAAGTCGCACTTATAGTTGGCTTTCTCTCTCTCAAGGTAAGCTACAAAATCAGGGCTTTGTAAAAAGGATAATCTAAAAAACGACTGCGCTCAAAGACGCAGAACAAGGCTTGCCTCTAGGCATAGCAAGAAAACGCCCAGTTCAAATACTCAAAACATCCTAATGGTCATCACAAAGGTAAATTTTATGGTTTCTCCCTCTCAAAGTAACAACTGCAACTACATTCTAATGTTTCAATTAGTGCAAAGAACCAAAGCAAGCAAATTCACATCTTTTCTTGTATTTGTTTGACCAGTTTTATGTACAGTAAGGGCCGTAAAAGACCCTATAAAAGTTTCTGCGGCAACACTTTAACGTTGAGATTTAGACAGTGAGAAGGTTGAATCAGTTTCTGTGCAACAAGGAACCCTAAATCTACAGTATCAGAGTGCCCATACTTCCTGTGTTAACCTACCCAAATGCCACTTCGGTCGCTTTCCAAGTGCCAGCCTCAGGTATGGGATTTTTTTTGAAGGTGTTGTTGGATTAGAATCTGAAAAAAAAAAATGAAGGGAAACCATAGCCTTCAGATTGATTACAACCAAACACAAAAACATTGGTTAAAACAAAAATATGTGAATGGAAAAAGAGAAGAGTTGGAAATACAGATGTCACTGGCATTGATTCCAGATAAGGGAATTCTGCAATCAAATGCCCTACAATCAATGCAGACCAGTGTTCATGAAATTTAGACTCAAATACAATACAAATTTTATCCACCAATCATAAATAAAAACTTGTTTAAAACAATGTTTTAAAAGATGGCAAGGGGGGCCTCCAGAAAACACAGGGCTTATATACAAGGGAGGCCTCCTTACTAGAAAAAGAAAAAACATGTATGCATATTTAACGGTTACCACCAATCTTAGTGGTCATTAGATCTATCAATTTAATAATAAAAAAAAAAAACTCTGAAGACATCTTTTAAAAGAAGCAAAAGTTTCAGAATGCTTAAAATCATCTCTATTGTCAGGAGCAGTTAATGAAGAAAAGACATGTGAGGTTCTCCACTTTAAGGAAAAGAGTTTAAAGAAAACAATACTAGAAATCACAGAAACAACAACAAAACCCTGGAAGCTTTTAGAGTACTTTCTCATTTAATGCAATATGAGCAACAACAAAAATAAAGACTTACTGGATCTTGCTTTATTCGTGGCTGTATTGGGAATGCTTTCACTTGAAGACATAGCACTTCGCTGAAAAAGCAAACATTTAAGAACTGAGCCTTCTAGTGCCTTAGTCACAAGTGTTGGGATATTTATAAATCATGATTTCTACTCCTCCTAAAACCTGTGTGAAGTTGATGGAGCATTATTTTTATGTCTCAGAAGTTTGCCTCATGGTAAGACTTCACCTTGAAAGGGGGGACTGAGGTACCAAGACCTATGCTATTTTGTAAATCTTGAAATAAAATGGGATGTTTATAAGAATTTGAGAAACAAGAAATCAAACACAAACAAGGAAAATTTGTCTGCCATTCCATTCTCTTCTGGTAAAAGATCCTTTCCTGCTGTGGAGATTTGGGAGACAAAAGACACAACAATGCCACAAAACATATTTACTGTATACAATAACAAACAGAACTCACCAAAGGTGATGCTGGTTCCTTCACAAGGAAGGAGGATATGGGAGGTGAAATAGATGTGAAGAAGTCCTTTACATTGCCCTCTCCTTGAGCTGTTGCAAAGAAAATCAAACATCAATCGATGCCTTTGTTAGTCCATGACTGGTCAGAGCCTATTTATCACTATCTCAAAAAAATAGACAAGAAAAAATGCAAAAATAAGGCACACAATAAAAAAAGATTACCAGGTACTACAGATGATTAAAGCTAAATAAAATTGCAATGTTTTGGGGATGAATAAAATAACAGAGAAATAACGGGAGTGGTCATATGGTTTTTCAAAACTTTCAGTGTGTGATTCCATTTGTACCTCTCTCTGTCCTAGATTGCCCCAAACAAAAGTTACATGCACCAACCCCCTAAAGCTACACTTTACATATAAAATGGCAATTATAGGTGTGTATCAAGACCCTAAGATTGTCAGCAAATTGTGATAGTGACCTTTCAAAGAGCATGAACTGCAATGGGTTGCAACCTAGTTTTCTTTTCAGTAAAAAATTGGCATGTCACAAGCATAATTCTTTCATATACAGGGTATCTTTCCCTCTAAATACTGCCATCCTGAAGAGTAACATAAAAAAAAACAACTTAGTTTCGTTTTATGAAACTGCCAACATTTCTGCTGGACTCACTCACCTAACATTTTCATTCTCTTGTTGTCCAGTATCAGATGATAAGCAATCTTCAGTTGGTCATGAGGATCTCCATTTTTTATTGCCCAACGAACATCACTTTCGCTACAGTTTAGTTTCTGCATAAACAATACATTACAATGTATTTGCCAACTTTTGTCACTGAACAAAACCACTCAAAGTTGCAGTTGTGTAATATTCAGTTTAGCATGAAGTTAAAAAGTCTCTGACATGAAGTAATTTGAGTAAAAGCATCAACGTGCACATGTGGACCCAGTTTTTCAAAGAGCGGACAAGGCCATCCATCAAGGAAAGTTTTATCAAAGCACACTCAGCACTATCCACCAAAAGGAGATCCACTCAGTGGATACATTATCTATGCTTCGAACAACAGGGCATAGAGATCTCATGCACTCATCAGTGTAATCCAAAAAAGAAAGAAAAGGTTATACTAATTGTATAATATAGGTTGGTTACTCAGCATATGGAGTCTGTTAGCAAGCATAAGGTGATCTACACTTCTGATTAGTTCCTACACTCCTGATTACGCCAGTGCAAGTACATCATTCAGTGACAGAATCCTTTTAATTAAAACTTTCTCAAACGAAATATTCCAAGAAAAGTTACACACCTCACACACTGATGCTAGGCACTCCTGGTCTACCATATCACTTTCTAAGCAAGACGATGGGAACAGGTAAACTGGGAGATCCTTTTTGAACCAATCATGATTCCTAAAAAGAAAAAAAACAAACAAATCAAAAACTTGAAATTTTTGTTGAGTAGAATATTCTCTTATGGGCTAACACTATATATGGAATCTACAAAGCAGTAAACCAGGGATTGGTACATGTAGTTGTTCGTTTTAAGGTTATCGCAAATAGATGCATTCTAAGCTCAATGCTGGAATCTTTCCAGGACTCATCGGCTCTTAGAATACAAGCTTTTTCCTATTCACCTGGACCTGCACTAGTATTTTATGTAAACAAGTCACCATTATAGGAAAAATAAAATAAATGGGATTCAGCTGTAGACATTCAACAAAGTGGCCTTGCTTGTTCATTGCTTTTCAGGTTTAAATTTGATGTTAGATTGTTGGTTCTTGTGGAAGGAGGATAATGAGAGGACCCAAAGAAAACAACCCTGAGCAAGGATGGGAACCAACATGTCAAACCAAGCTTGGGAAATGAACCTAGACCACAGCAGTGGGAGGCCAGAGTTCTCACCACTGCACCATAACTCCTGCCCTAACAGTAAACTTACTTTATTTGCTGCATTGTCGCTCTCTTCATGGGATCAACTTGTAACATTGATGATACCAAACTGCTTGTCTCTGATGACAGATGTGATGGTATATAAAATACACCTCCTACAAAGGGAAAATAGGAAATAGTTAGAGCACAAAATACAGTTTGAAGTAGAGGCAGCTGTAGGCAGCTGTCTGCCTACACACCAACTTTTAAACCAAAGAGTTAGGGTTTGGGAGCTTGCTGGAATAATGCGTCATTTCCTTGGATAAGAAATTTTTCTCTCAGAGTATCTCATATCACACCATCATATAAATACAGGAGGAAGCAATGATTATTTAAAATGAAGACTGTCACCAAAATTAATAATGGAAACTACATCTAATACAGTACTTCTTGTAAAGTTTACAAACCTTTAATTTTTTTGAATAGAGTCGGAATATGTTCGTCATCAAAGGGAAGCTGAAAAAAATTATTTTGAGCAAGTAAAGAACTTTTAACTTATGTAAAATTACCATAGCTGTGGTAATAATGTTGTATACAGTAATATCTAAAATGCAAATGCTCTTGATAAAAACAGATTCAGGTTAAAAAGATTGTTGATTATTTTTTACATGTAATTTACTTTCCCAACAAGGACTATAATGTATATGCACATGATCCTTGCAGTAAAGCACTATTTTAAGCAATAGTGAAAATCAGACCTTTTTAAAAAATTCAGGCCTGTACAGGATTTCAACCACTGACCTCTATGATACTAGTGTAGCCCTCTACCAATTGAGCTAACAAGCCAACTAGGAGCAGGCCATCAAAATGGTAGTCAAACCCGCATAAGGAAGAACAAATTTAACCATTCAACTCCCAAGATCTGACTGTCAATTCTCCCTTGTAACTGCTACAAGTATACCTTTCCTTGTAACTTGGTTACAAGAATTTGATGTTCAATCAAGGTTGCAACTTCTACTTGATAGGTTTGAGTATTCTCATTACCTGTTTGCTGGATTATGTATGGATTTTATAGGGAGAAGTTACAGGTTAATCACATCTGGGAGTTGAAGGTTAACTTAATCTGTTTGAAATCATCTCAACATGGATTTCTTTATTATAAACAAAAATTTATACAATAATGATTGACAAAAAGAAATGATTTATACTTACACTTCCACATAAAAGGGCATAAAGAATCACCCCACAGCTCCATATATCTACCTCTGGACCAGCATAAAGTCTGGAAATTTAAATGAAAAAATTTCAGTCACTAACTTAGCATAAATCCTCTACAGCATACTTTTCCATAAATCCAGATTCCAAAATAAAAGTGTTCCTTTCTGATTCAGCTCCCCTAACAACCTTTTTTCAAAAAGAACAAACACTAAGTAATTTCTCTCAATTATTTCAGACTGCAAAAAGAATATGGTTTGATCTATTTTAATCTTCTTATTATTTCACAGAAAAAGTCCTTCACCATGCTGTCTTACTTTCCAGATATGACTTCAGGGGCTGCATAATTTGGTGATCCACAACTTGTTCGTAGGAATTCACCATCTGTCATCATGTTAGATAATCCAAAGTCTGCTATTTTTACATTTGCTTGGGCATCCAGAAGGAGATTCTCAGGTTTAAGGTCCCTTGAAAATGTCACAAAAAAGATACTTTTATTAATCATTGTATTTAGTATTGTTAGTGAAAAAAAAGAAAGTCATCTAGAGCTTGGTGTATGATTCTTGATTCTCCAAAACTTTACTAAAACGCTTTAATGATTACAAAGTCTGGGGCTGTGTGAGAATTTATAGATGGCATTCAAGACATTTTTGAGAAGGAAAGCAGAATTTCCCCTTCATTACAAAATTGTATATTCAAGTGGTATTCTACATAAACTAAATCACAGCATTTTTGAGGCTTGGTTTTCATTATGATTTTAGAAACTGAATTCACAACAGCTTTTAAGCACCTAATCTATTGGCAGGTAATAAAGTATTAACAAATCAGAACAGGTATAACAATATTATCAAACCTATATAAACAGTATCTAAAAAAAATAACCCTACCTGTGGACTACCATATGTCTATGGCAGTAATCCACTCCAGATATGATTTGCTGGAAAAATCTTCGAGCCTCCTTCTCTTGAAGCTAAAATTAATACACAACCAAAAATCAAAGATGAGTTGAATGCAATTATAATACAAATACTGTATCTAGAATTGGATGATATGAAAATAAAGACAGTCTGGATTTTATCCACCATCTAAATTATTGTGTACTGTATTACAATATATATCATTCAGTCAGGTCGTACTAGTAGCAAGTAGGATAAATATTGTAAGAAATATACAACTTTTTTTAGAGACATGTTTCGGCATGCATGCGTATGCCATCTTCAATCAGTGAGTAACTGAATGTGAGTAATTATATAACAGACAAGTAGATGAATATTATATTTACAGCATGATGTAATACAAAAGCAGGTACTAATTACAGCCTGACAACAAACATGAAATTAAAGGTGTGAACTAAAATGCTAGAAAGATGTTACAATGCTGTAATTGTTTGTCAAGTTCAGGTTTGATCTTATTTATATAATAACCTTCTTTGAGTTTTAAATCAATTGAGTTGTTGGCAGAATCCAGGGCCCAGTTGTTCGAAGGCTGATTAGTGCTAACCCACGTTTAAAATTTAATCCAGGTTTCTATATTTCTCTGTTCAAAAGTGGTTTCGGGATGATTTTTCCCATTTTATTAGAGCATTCAATTATCAAACTGTAGACAAATGGAATTAAACGGAAGTTTTCTTTTTAAAGCTTTCAGATCTGAAATCAAATTTCAAACTAATCCTTGGTTATTTTAACCTGCCTTTGAACCCAGCTCAGAATACTAAAGCAAGAAAAGGAGAATTTGTTCTTACAAGAAGGAGATGATTGTGTTAAAATGCTTAAAAATATGCGAGTTTTTATTCTATATATTCTACAGTATATATAATTATTATATATACAGAACAATCAATCCTTTGCTTCCTGATATCAGTATGCATTTTCTCCATACTGTTCCTTTTACATTTCCTAAGGTCAGTGCTTGACACTAACTTTTCAACTGACTAGCCAAGTGGCTAGTGACATCTTAGATGTCATGGCAACTTCAGTTTATCTACGAGCCAAACTGGCTGGAGGAAATCAAGAACCACTAGCCAAATTGAATTTCCACTGGTCTGCGGCTAGTGGGCTACGGTTAGTGCCAAGCCCTGTAAAGTGCTGACAAAGAGGATTTACTTAGTAATCAAGAACTTTTTTAACAGTTAGTTTTGACTTAAACATCTGATTGAGGGCTGACAGTGAAAGGAGAAAATAGGTGCTGGTAACTCCAAACAACTGTGGCCAAATTAAGGAAACCAGAAAGAGGAAGAGGTGCTTCAGCTAAATTTGAGATGGGGTGTGCAGATGAGGCATTAAGATCTTGACTCAAATCCTGTCAGCAGAAATACAATGCAACATCTTTAGCTGTGCACTTCGGTTTGTAAAAGATCCATAAACAGTACACTACCTTTCCATGTTTAAGGATGTAGTCGAACAATTCTCCTCCAGATACATATTCCATTACCATAAATATATCAGATGGAGTACTGATCACTTGATATCTACAGAAAAAATTAAATCATTAAGTTATAGATATCCGTTAGTACTGATAGTTGTGTTATGTAAAAATATGGTTCAAATATTTATTTGGTTTTGGTTTTTGGAACAGGTTAGATTTTTCTCCTTTTCTGACTTGAAATCATTACTGTCATAAGAAAAAATCAAACTGGTATGAAAAATTTAAATAGGAGGAACATCTTTGCCATGAATACTCTAGTAATGAGCTCCTCTTCAGGCAACAATCAACACTGACTAGATAAAAGGAAGGAAATGAAACAATGGAGTCAGAATATGCTTGAAACCAGCAGCAGAAAACCTGCTCAGACTGCTGAAATAAAACGCTACAAATGTACTTTAAAAACCCTTTAATTCCCATGCATGACCAAGACAGAATTTCTCCTTACAATAACGATACAATATCAAGCAGACAAGTGATGAGAATAAGAAAAATACCAAATATGGGATTATTAGATGATCCAATACCAAATTCTCCAAACCAACATCATAAGAATTGTATGGAAGAAACTAAGGAAAAATACTAATGAGATCTTGGGAGTCAAAGATCCAGCTGCAGCACACTCTTGCCAGTCCACATGAAAATGACTGCTGACCAGACAAGCCTGCCTAACAACAGGCTTATCAAGGAAAAAAAAAACACTTCTGTTAAATTGTCTCATCATGAATTCTTAGTCTTTTTCTCAAGCTTTTTCTTAGTTTGTTATTTTATGTGCATCTATTTTGTTTTTTAAATTTGCTTGTTTGTTCTTATATCTTTACTTTATAAATACTAAAATTGACTTACAATTTTATGATATGAGGATGTCTAAAGAGTTTTAAGTTTTGAATCTCCCTCCTTATTTTGCCGACAACATCAAGATTCTTGATCTTCTGTCTGTTAAGGATTTTCACACCTACTTTGTGGCCTGTCAGCTGATGAACTGCCACTGAAATTAAAGCAAAAATTACTAATAACTATCAACATAATTAAATTCTTTTGCAGGATGCAGATGTGAAATCTGGTAATGACCTTGTAATCTGTGGCTCACTGAGAGAACATCAGAGTTCAAAATTCAAAGGACCAGGGTTCAAAAGAGCTCTTTAGCTCCCACATGTATGTTTTGTTTCTCACTTTCAGGTCTCAAGGGAATTATCAGCTTTATCCTTTGCAAAATTATGCAAACATCTGCATGTGACCCACAGGAAATTTGAGAGAAACAGTTTGTTGCAGTATAAGTGAACAAAACATACAAGCTAGATAGGTCTGTTCCCAAAAAAAACTCAAGATTTTTTAAAGCACCTTTATTCATTCCCATAACAAGATCAAAATTAACCATTTTTCCTCTTGTAATCATACACGTAATTTATTGTTTACTGGATGTATATCTCCATGAATTGATCTAAACCCACAAAAGAGATTATGAGCAATAACAAAATTAAGTGCATATTTGCTTAGTCATTAATGCTTCCACGAAAACAACAGCGTGAGCTTCCGAATTTGGTCGTAGCGAGATGAAACGAATATGCCTGGTCAAAGTCCACAAACTTTGGATCTTCATGATACAAAAAAATGCCCCCAAAGATATTTCATTGTTGTTTAGAGGCAAAACAAATCTTAATCTAATAAATATGTGAAATTTTAGACAAGTATACAGAAAATAATTTGGAAAGAATTCTCATGAATAAATTCTGGGGGATTTGAAAACTAGTCCAATACAAATAATTACACACAAATCGTAAACAATATTAACACGCACACCCTGATGGAATATTAAAAGTTATCTTTCGATTTTACTTTTCACTAACACTTTGGCGATTCTTAAAACTGGCTTAGTGGTAATACAATAACCTTCTTCAAGAGCTGCTGTAAATGGTTGCGAATTTAACGCATTTATGACATCGTTTCACCGGTTGTAGAATACTCCGCGTGTGACACTAGTGAATGCAAATGACTGTAAACGTGGATCGAAACACGAACGACCACTGTTTCACCTTTAAACCCACAAAAAAAAACCTGGAAAACAGCTGTCAGTACTTACATTTTACTTTTCCAAACGTTCCAACACCCAAAGTTGTTCCAAGCACATAATTTCCGATACATAATTTCGCGTTGATAGTCTGATCTCTGCGCTCTTTGGCCGCCATGTTTGGGTAAGGAATCACGTGGTCCACCGCTTTCCTTCGGCGTCCAACAAGGAACCGAGGCATTGTGGTCTAGAATAAAAGTTACCCTCAGCCTAGAGAGCATAAAAATTATGGCGAATACCGTTAAAGGCGTGAAACTTCAGTGGAATTTATCCGCAGAAGAAATCCTGAAACGAACGGATGAGCTGATTGAGCAATCGAGGAAAGTTTACGATGCTGTTGGTGCGTTAAACCCGGACGATGTGACGTATGAAAACTGTTTGAAGGCAAGTGAACTTTTTGATCGTTCCTTCCTGAACCGACCCCCTTGACAATTATTCCACGAGTGTTTCACGTGCGTTATCTGCGATGGTCAATGATTTTCTTTCCGTCGAGATGTTCACGATCAACTGAACCTTTTGTTAAAATTTCACAATAAAGGAGAGTTTTGACGGATAAGATTGACGATGTGCCCATGAAACTGACTTGATTTTGTCTGCTGCTACACTTTCGTCTAGCAACACGTCACGCTTCAGTGCTCTGATCAAACTCTGGAAAAATAAATCGCAGTAGACTAGATATAGTTTAAGACGGAAATATCGAATTTCTAAGTCCTAACTCCAAAAAATAATATTAAAATTAAAAAATAGAATAATGAAATTATGCTAATTAAAAAGGTGAACCGACTTGCCCAAAAAAATGCGATGAAATACAAAGGTTTCTCATTTTTAACCAAATCGATCAGATGGCATTTTACTATATTTAGGATTTCGTAAGAGAGTGTGAACATTGCATCAATGGAATGACAAATAAGTGTATCAGCACGTGAAGAGCGTGCTTTAAAAATTCACGGAACGAGTTTTGTTCACAAAATCGTCATAATTTAAGGGATTGTGTTTTACCTCTACATGCACTTTCTACTAATTTGGGTGCATATTTACAATCAAACATTGTATTCTCCCTTTTGGCTCTGAGGCATTCAACTTCTAAAAGCATTAACACATCACTAATGCTAAAATGATCTAACAGAAATACACCTAAGGAAAAAAGGCAGAGAAAATATCTTTCTTCTTGATAGCTTTCTCCATCTCTTCCTTGATATCTTCATGGTAAAAGAACAGGCTGTATACTTTATTTAACATTTTCACTCCCAGGGTTGATGACCAAAAAGGAATTTCTCCCAACGATATATATACATTTTTGTATAGAAGGTGATGAGAAGAAAGATAATTATCAACTAAAGGATATCTTTTGATTTGACAACAAAATCTTCTTAAAGCGTAAATTCTACTTTGTTGACAATGTTTAGAATTGACTTTTAAATCAAAACGGTGATGGGGGTTTATTCTCTAATTCAACAGCATCATAGGAAAACATTTGCATCTAGTCCTTAGGCCTAATGATATATTTTTGTGCATTAATATTTCCCCAGGCCTTGTCTGATGGCAGTGCTGAATATCATACAGCAAAGTCAAACTTGGACTTCCCCCAGCATGTTTCCACAGGTATTGCACACTGATAAGAACACCAAAGTCCAACACCTCTTTCCTAAGGTGGTTCAAAAATTTTTGTTATTTGTAGATACCAAATTCTTTTGATTGTTGCTTTCAAACTTTTTCACTAGTTTTTTACATAAGAAATGGTATTTAATAAGTTTTTTGAGTAGTTAAGGTGGCTCTGAACCATGTAATGAAGAAAGACAAATCAAAAATAGTAATTGTCTTCTCCCCCATCCCTTCTTCTTCTGTCATGGTGTTTACAGCACCAGAATACCAAATATTTAGGTTTTCAATAAATTGATTTAAAATTTTTTTTCATTGAATACCTGTAGATAAAGAGATCAGAACAGCCAGTACTGAGGCTGACAGAAAACTTTCAGAATTTGAGGTGGAAGTCAGGTATTTCAAACTGTTTTGTTTACAATAATGACCATTTTAATTAATTCCACCTGCAGTTTTCTAAATTTAGGCATTGTTAAAAAATAGAACAAAAGGATGAAGTCAAGACTCGCTTTTTGGTGCTCATGACAAGTTCTTTGTGGTTACAAGTTTTTCTGCTGATTTTTTCTTATTTAAACTTGTTATGGATACCTGGATCTTGGTAATTAATGAATTTATCTATAGATGAGTAAAACGTTTTGTCCATGGAGTCCATTTGATTTTAATTCTTACACACATTATTCCATTTTATTATTGTTCACAGCATGCGGAAGGATGTCTTTGACAACCTGGTTGCTTTTCAGGTAATTAAAAATTGATATATCTGATGACACTAAATGGAACATGATGTTGGTGACTGCCAATAGAGGGCAAGAAGGGGCGGGGAAATCCTTGTCCCACTTTATGTACAAATTTTAAAAAAAACTTCACTCATTAGGTGTGTTTAAATCAGTATTTCAGGAATAACATATTTAAGAGACATATTACCTTAGCTACCTTACTATAGAGTTCCTGCATCACATCGTAATTTTGGGCTTAATGATGATACATTACTTATGAATGCTTTGCCATCTTCATGGTGAAGGTTAAAATTCCAATCCTACCGACACATCAGCCAACACACACACACACCACTGTCAGCAGATGCAGTAGCCAACGTGTTGGCCGATGCATTGGCTAATGCGCTGGTAGGATTGGATTCTTTATCTTTACGACTTTAATGATATGGCGTAGTGCTAGCATGAGTAAGTCAGGGTTGAACTATGAAACTCTTACAACAACTGTAAATCTCCATCGAAGCAGTTTGAACAATTATAACATTCACAGGGAAACAGGTTTTGTCATTGGTGTCTTGTTCATCTTGCTTGCTTATTACAAGTTTATAGTGCTGATTATGAACATCTGATAATGATTTATTTTACACAGGAAAGACACAAGGCACCATTGTTTCGAGAAGCTGGATGTGTTTTGGAGAGGTTAATAAAACTTGGAAAAAGAAATGGTATGTGATTACATGATGATATGTCATCATGCTATTTGTGTAGAGACAATGTTGCCCATGTTAGTACTTCATCAGTTAAGCTCACTTTGAGCTTGTTCCTGTTGAAAATTGTGTAGAGTACGTTCATGAGTATTTTTTAATGAAGAAGAGATACCATCTACAATGTAACACCATTTTGTTTCCATGTTATGGCTGTAGGGCGGATTAGTTAAACCAGCCATGATAATTTTTCAGTGACAGACCCAGCTGAGCCTGTGGCGTCTCTGTGCCACTAATTTTTTGTTCATACCTTATTTTGACCTGTGATCCATTATTGAATGCTGAAACGCATGGCAACATGGACTTCTATCACAGGGCTCTTAAATGCAACCCTTAATAATTAAAAGGCACAGTGTATGTAGCAGTTATTACTAACTGAGGTTAGAAATCAGTAGACCATTGAGCACAAGAAAAAGTGTCCTGTTGAAGGAATGACAGCAAAATCAAACCTGGACTTTCCCCAACATGTCTATACATATATTAAACACATATCACAGCATCAAAGTCCAAAAAAATATGCCAAAAAAAAAATATTGTGCAATTTGTGCAATATGACATGACAGCTTGACCACTTTTTCCCTGATACTTTCTGAGGTGGCAACTAAATATACAGTCATGTGCCATTATTTAATATTTTATTTATTTATGTACTTTGTTATTTATTTTTGAATTATCATTTATTCTGGGCTCGACACTAAAGGTCGCCCACTAGCCACAGACTTGTAGAAATTCAGTTTTGGCTAGTGGTTTTTGATTTCCACTAGCCAGTTTGGCTAGTAAACAAACTGAAATTGTCATAATATCTAAGACGTCACTAGCCACTTGGCCAGTAAGTTGAAAAGTTAGTGTTGAGCCCTATAGTAGAAGTAGTGAACTTTATTTATGTGTCGTGAAAACCCAGCGCATAGTACTAATTGGGGACACAGGGTAAAAGCTTTAAAAATAAGAAATCTGGAACCTATTTACAGGATTATTTACCCAACCTAGTAACAGTTAAAATTATTTATAAATGTCATAGAGTTAAAAATCAACTATTACAGAGCGCACATTTTTTGCATCCATCATCAATCATGACAGTCATGTCCGTTCTCCTGATTTTGCTCTTAAATCCGTGCAGGCTCTCTTCACTGCGTAACTCTTTTGTAAGTTTCAACCAGAGGAGAGGGCCATAGTATCTTATAGAGTGTTTACCATATTTTTAACTGTATTAAAGCGAGGGATTCTAAAATCTGCATTTCTTAGAGAATATCTTCTATCGCAGTTATTATACATGGTGTTAAACTTTTTTGTATTATCCCACAGGTCTTCATTTACCAGCAGATGTTCAAACAGAAATCAAATCTATAAAGACAAAGATGAGTGGTCTATGCATTGACTTTAACAAGAACCTGAATGAGGAGAACACAATACTGGAATTTACAAAGGAAGAGTTAGGTATACGTGTGATGTATTATTAACCCTTTTGCTCCCAAGATCTGATCGTAAATTCTCCCGTCTAGCTGCTACACGTAACCTGATAAATAATTAGTTACAAGAATTTGGTGTTAGGTCAAGCTAAAAACTTATACCTGATAAGTTTGAGTATTCTCATTATCTGTTTGTTGTGTAATGTGTGGATATTAGTGGGAGAAGTTACAGGTTGATCACTTTTGGGTGCATGCATTTCCTTGTCATTCTTTTACCTCCTAGAAGTGATCAACAAAAACAAGTTTTGGTCAGAATAACCATGCAGAAAACAGTGTTAATAGCTTTGTCCCATTATATTTTTCTGCCATTATCTTATGTGTATTAATTTTGTAATTTTATTCACCCAATATTGTTTTTATTCCTATTTTTGTCAATCTTGACTATGATTCAATCATGAGATATGATTTTCCAGTAATTTTTGGTCATAAATATTGTATTTTTCATTTCTTTTTCCCAGTTGGTTTGCCTGATGATTTTATAAGCAGCTTAGAAAAGGTAATTTGTCACTTAGATATTGATATTATTATTGGTAACTTCATAACTTCTGTACAGTAGTGCAAAATCTCTTCAACACAGTTGCCATGGGAAACACCAGTTGGGGTCAACAAAGAATACCAGTAAATATAAACCATGTTACTTAAAAAGTGCAAATATTCTTAACCCGTCACCCCCTCTTTGGAAAAGTTCAGCCACAACCCTCCCCCCCCCCCCCCCGCTCCCCGGGCCTTCACAGCATCAACCTAAGGGTGGTTTTGTGGAGATTATACAGGTGTATATACTGAGGATACTTTAAATTACATCATGAAAATTTCAGCAACTTTATGTGCAAGTTGCTAACAACAATGGAAAATCAATGTGGCTGTGATCAGAAAAGGTTTCACATCATGCCCTGGTAGATCACCATTGGCCAGTTTTGATGATACCCTTGATATCAGTGATGCAGATATCTTTTGATTTACCAATTTAGAACATTAATCTTATTTTTCAGACAGATGCCGGCTTGCACAAAGTTACTCTTAAGTACCCCCATTATTTTCCAATCATGAGGAAAGCATCCAATCCACACACCAGACAGAAAATTGAATATGCATTTAACAGGAGGTACATTTAAGATTTAACTGTTTAGACTTTGCCAATATGGAGATGCATCCATCTCACAAGTTTTACATGAATTGTCTTTTAACCCTTAAACTGCCAGAAGTGAATGACATGTAACTTCTCCTTATAATATCCTTTCATTATCCAGCAAACAGGTAGTGAGAATACTCACACTTATCAGGTAGAGTTTTTCAGAGGTACATTCAGGATTTAACTGTGCAGACCTTGCATATATGGAGATGCAACATTCCATCTCACATGTTTTAAATGTCTTTTAACACTCTTACTCCCAGAAGTGATTAGCGTTTAAGTTCTCTCTATAATATTCATACACTATCCAACAACCAAGTAATGAGAATACTCGAACATATCAGATAGAAGTTTTAAGCTACAGTTGATCTAACACCAAATTGTCATAACTAGTTTAGAAAGAAATGTCTTTCAGTTAGAGGGGAGAATTAAAAATCAGATCTTCGATGTAAGAGGGTTAAATGAAAGTTAGCAACATGATTACTTCATTACCATTTATTAGCCTTGAACATAAACTTTACTTTGCATTACTATATAATTGTTCACACTCGGTTACTCATTGACTGAAGATGGCATATGCATGCCAAAACATGTCTTTCAAAAAGGTTGTATATTTCTTGCAACATTAAAAGAAAAATCATGAATGTCTACCAGTAATTTAATAAAGGCTGAAAGTTTCTAAAGAAACTGTGGTGCTGCGTCGGTGGGGGTAACTGAAGATAAATTGGTTATATCAACTAAGTTAGCCACCGTAATGCATAAAATAGCTTTTTTATTCATTACGGTGGCCAATTTATAATTTCAACTTAGTTGATATAACCAATTACCAGTAATTGATGCTTAGACTGAGGTATTATGAGTTTCATTCACTTTGTGATGTTATTGTTGCAGATGTATACAAGAAAACACTCCAATTTTGGAAGAACTGGTGGAACTAAGACAAAAGGTGTGAGGAATTTTAGTATCTTAATCCAATCCTCACACATGATAGAAATAATTGTTGGAAATATTATTTTGTAGATGGCAGATCTTCTTGATTATCCAACACATGCAAGCTACATCACAGAGGTAAATTGAAATAGTTTTTTCCTGTGCACCTTTATCCAGTTGGCCAACACATCTGCCACCACTCTAGGCATACACCTCTGACACACTACAAACATGTTGGTGACATCAACCAACACATTGGCCTACACCTGGACTGACGTGCTACCAACAGGTTGGCTGACACACTACTTAGAGTTCCTTGTGTGTCAGCCGACACATTGGCATTGTCTTGGCTTATGCATTGGTGGGATCGGATTCTTTAGCCGATGTATTCATGGGATGAAATTCTTTACCTTTACCAAAACAATTGACTTTTTTCCCTTGATATCTCAAAAGGCTCAATATGAAAGTAGAAATGGATTGATTGTTTGATGTTAGAATTATTATTCTTTTTTATTGTTGTTCTTAGTTACGTATGGCCAAAACAGCAGAAGCAGTCTCTAATTTCCTATCAGAGTTAGGAAAAAAATTACGACCCCTTGGTGATGCTGATTTAGCTGAAATGGTTCATTTAAAAGAGGCTGAGGTAATCTGGCAGTTTCTTCTTTCATTTTTCCTTCAAGCTGTGGTTAAAAATGTGCAATTTTTCAAATAACTCTAACCATAACACAATCTTCTCTTTTCTCTATCCTTTTTTTTGCTGTTTTTTTTGTTTTTGTTTTGTTTTTTTTTTTTTTGTAGTGCAAAGAATTAGGGCATGATTTTGATGGAAAGATCAACTACTGGGACATGCGCTACTACATGACCATGGTAGAGGAGAAGAGTTATGCTGTGGACCAGAACAAGTTAAAAGAATACTTTCCTCTTCATATAGTTACCAAAGGTATGTTAAGCTGGTTATCAGTTATCTACATTTAATTTTAGCTTTTTCCTGTACATCTTGAATCTACTTGTAAACCTCAGGTCATGGTTTTTCAAATGGTGGATAATGCCCCAGGAATAAATTACTTTCCAGTGGACAGGGCAGTATGTTTTGTTAACCCCTATTGACTGTATACTGATTTATCCATTAGATAACCTTATCTGCCCTTTGAACAACCACTGGGCCAGGTTTAGAGCGTTAGAGCGCCGGATTGTGTTGTGCGGAAGGTCGAGGGTTCGCGCCCCGGCAAGGCAAATACTCGTGGTCTTAAAATAAGTGAGGAGAATTTGCTACCTTTCTATAATCAAGAAATGGATAGATATTCTAGTCTTCTCGGATAAGGATGAATAAACCGTAGGCCCCATCTCCTGCAGGGTTAAGGGTAGGAGACGTTAATTTCCTACGCACGAAATTACTGTGTGGTGGATATCCTCCCCTGGGTGGGATGGGTGGGTGTTGGCCCTGAAAAGCCCCTATGGGGAGTGGTCAATTGACCTATGTATGTATGTATGTATGTATGTATGTATGTATGTATGTTTGTATCTTAAGACAGTAACCATAATTATGATGGCGATTGATATTATTAGCTAATCACCAGTATGGGACCTAAGATGGAAACACAAATTAATTACTGATTGTTAACTGCTGTTCAAGACAAATTCAGTAATGTATTTATCTATCCTTTTTCATGTCTTTTAGGTCTGTTGGAAATTTATCAGGTATGACTATAATAGTTTCTTTTTAATCACAAGTTATGGTGTAGGACATGCATGTATGCAGTTTTTGTCCTATTTCTCCTTTCACCCTTTTTTTGTACATCTATGTTGTAGTTCAATTTTATCCTTGGTTCAATTTTTATTTTCGTTTGTTTCAAACTCATTATCATACATTAACATGACCGAGAACAAAGGAAAATAAAATTTGAACCAAGTATAAAATTGAACAACATCTACATAGATGAACACTCAACTAGTAGGCTGGTTGTATTTAATTTAGTAGATATTGAGAATTAAATGACTTCCACAGTTTTACAAGAAACTTTAAGGGAGCTGAATTAATGCTGTTGTCAATGGTGTATTTTTCTGGTCCTGAGATAGAACAGTTAGATTTATATGTGTTACTTAAGGCTTGATACCATAGACAAGGATTTCTATGTCACAAAAAGCTTTTGCCTGTGAAATGGGATTGCAGTGTAACACCCAAAGCTTAAACTAATGAGATTGGATACTTGTGACTTATGTTAGACTTGAACCTCAAGGATGGAATTATCTTGTGCCACAAAAGGCATGAACCTTTAGGATGGGGTTCCTGTGTACCACCACAAGCATAAAAATCATGTGCCTCATGTGATGCTGGGATTACTTTATACTGTCTAAGGTTTGAGACATGTAGAGGTATCCCTGTTTGATGCCCACTTGTTACATGTAGAAAGCACTGGTGCTTAGAAATCGCACCCTTTATAGTGTATACTTATAGTACTTTTCAAGCACTGTTCATGAATTCTACTTTCACAGGAACTTTTAGGATTGCGTTTTGAAGAAATTGAGAACCCACAAGTGTGGAACCCAGATATACAGATGGTATATATCTTCACATTGATAATCAAAACGATTCTATTGTTCTTTGCCCTTCTGAAATCGCTTAATATTTCAGAGGCACTTCAGGGTTCGAAAGTCTTGACATTTTTTACTTTTTTCTGTTGAAATAGTTTAGTGTTCAAGATGCAGCATCATCAGAAATTATAGGATACTTCTACTTGGACTTGTTTCCAAGAGAAGGGAAGTTCGGTCATGCAGCTTGCTTTGGACTGCAGGTAAATAACCACATTTTATCACACGTGATGTGATCAGTCAAATTAGTAAGCGATGTTCTGTTGCATTGCACTCCAGCATTTAGAGACCATTAGACCTGTATGACACAAGGTACAGGAACTGGGGTGGATCCAGAAATTTTTGATATAGTACCCATATGCATTGCTTCAGAAAACAAAATATTTTTCGCGGCAAACTACCTCTCAGTGGAGCTTCTTCCCCCCCCCCCCCCCCACATCCCTCTTTACGCGCAGTTTCACGTTACACGTCATAAAAAATATTCAGCAAGTTGGATAGTAGTTTGAGATCCTGCCGCTGAAATGATTTCATGTCTGATGGATTGGGGTCCGTCAGACATGATGTAGCGGAGAGAGAAAAAGAAAGAGAGTTGTAGCGGAGAGAGAAAAAGAAGCAGGTTTGGGTCGCGTCGCATAAGGAACGCGTTTTTTACACGACCTGACCGAAGCGTCTCTCGTTTTTTCACTCTATCACGCCGTATTTGCTGATGCGCTTCGTGTTACTGACTGAACGCTTGAGAAAGGTTATTTGGTTAAAGGAATTATTACTGCTGTTTCTTTTAGCCTGGATGTTTGTTGGCTGATGGCAGTAGGCAGGTAACGATGCTTCTATTTTAGTGTAACATTTACATTTATTTCAAGTTCAGAATCTGTTGGGTTTGCACGTAACACCTTACATCAACTTTGACCAATTATTTCAGATTTCAGTGGCAGCCATGGTGGCAAACTTTACGAGACCATCAGGTGACCAACCATCGCTATTGACACATCAAGAGGTATGGATTTACAAACAGTAAACCTTAAGCTTTAGAGAAGCTTCATTTGACCCTCGGTTTGTGCTCATAAAACTGCCATCTACAATCCGTGTCAACCTTCCCCATCCCCAACCAATTTTGTTCCCTCTTGGTTTTTTATCGTCTCTTTTATGTTTTTCTTTCTTACCAGACCAGTATTTTGTAGTTATTTACTGGTTTCCATCTTTTTCCATCCGTGTCCCTTCTCGGTTTACCATCAACCCCTTTATGTTTTCCTATTTCACCAAATTAATATTTAGAGTAATTTAGAATCCTTGTTAATCTTCTCCATCCTCAGTTATCTTGTACCTTCCTAAGTTATTATTGTCTTCTCTGTGTTTTTCTATCTCACCAAACTAATATTTTGTAGCCATTTAAAATCCTTGTAAATCTTCTCCATTTCTGGCCATGGTTATTCAGTTCTTTCCAGGTTATTATTGTCTCTTTTCTGTTGTTGTCTCTTACAGTAACAAGATAATTATTTGTAGTCATTTTCAACCTGTCTCAATCTTCCGCATCCGTTTTTATCTTTTTTCCTTTCTGCTTTGTCCTTACCACTTTTGTGTTTGTCTTCACTGGTAAATGATTATTTTTACTCAATTGTGCGATATTCCTTAAATTAAAGGTGGAGACATTTTTCCATGAGTTTGGCCACGTGATGCATCAGTTATGCGCTAAAGCAGATTTTGCAATTTTCAGGTAATTATTTCGATGTTTTAATCAATATTTTCATGCAAATAAGGGTATGCGCCATCCCCCGCCCCACCCCCATGTAAGCCCTGAAACTTACAGCCTTCCCGGAGGGGTTTATCGCGTTGCGTTCAGCTTTAGCCAAAATCTTACGGTATAGTGTCCTCTATCACACCTACAGTGGTACAAATGTGGAGAGAGACTTTGTCGAAGCTCCTTCTCAGATGTTGGAGAACTGGTGCTGGGAAAAAGAACCTCTTCATCGCATGTCAGCCCATTACAAAGGTATGTTGAAAGACTTTGAATACAAAACTCGTTACTATAGGTCAAAATCAGAAAACAGTGAGAACAAAAACAGAATGTGTCAACTACTAAAGAGACCAGAGGATTGTTGCTTATGCTGGGTTTTAATGTTTTCCTAAGAAAGTGAAATATTCTGTTGCAGATTCCAGTTCTGTTCCAGACGAAATGCTTGACAAACTCATAGCGTCTCGTAATGCGAACACCGGCGTGTTTAATTTAAGACAAGTGAGTGACAATAAATTTTACTGCCATTACAGTCTATCTTTAGGACTCTTGCATGTGACAGTGGAAGGCTTTTGAGAACTATTGGAAATATCGTGGTTAACCTTGGACATCCTTCTTTTTTTATTTCCGATTTATTTCAGATTTTGTTGGCAACATTTGATCAAACAATTCATACTCAACCTAAGGTACAGTTTCATCCTTTTTTAACCTAATGGCTTATGTTTTTTGTGGAAATCGGTGAAAACTTAAATCACATTTTAGCCCAAACAGTGAACTACTTGAACAGTACCTTAACAGAATTCTGTCGTCAAATCCCTACAGGCAAACACTGCGGAGATCTTCTCTAAGCTTTCATCCGAGATACTCCGTATACCGTCTTCACCAAGTGAGTTTAAGCGTCATGTAGTGCAGTCTCAGCTGTCTCAAACCTATTGAAGAATGAAATGAATTTTCTTTACTTTGCTCTGTGATTGGTCAAGAAAACTCGCGCCAACCTCTCAACCAATCAAATGCAACTGGGTGATTCAAATTTTCTCGCACTTTCGGCAGTTTACTTGTTTTTGTACTTTAAGTTCTCACAGACTTCCTGTAATTTTTTCTTTTGTTCTATTTGGCCGATTTGATTGCAATGGGTTTGGTTTGACAAGACTTAATCGAAATGGTGCTCTAAAGGTCTCGTACTTACAAGAAACATTCCGGAAACATCGCCAAGTGGATTTTTGGGGTAGCCAGGGGTCAATGGTTTCCAGGGCAACCATCTGTCACAGAAAGATCGTATGGGTTACGGAGCAAAACGAACGTACAGCGTAGCAAAGAAACACATTTTCTACTCAAATGATAAATGTTGTTATTATTTTATTTCGCAAGTCTGCGAGCTAGCGAAAGTGATTAGTGATTAATACAATCCGTTAAAGCGCTTTCCTTTTCAACATGGCTAAAATTTCGCTGGTTTCTTCAAACGGAGTCTGGTTCCAACCATTTGAACACGTCGCAGAAAACTAAACCATGCTAATCTTTAGCCTTAACTTTTCCTTTTCAGACACCAACATGCCAGCATCCTTTGGCCATTTAGCTGGAGGATACGATGCACAATACTATGGTTATCTGGTTAGATAAAAATTTGAGCTGTTTTAGAAGCTACCTCACGTTTTTTCCTTTGTCATTTGTTACCTTTTCTTTTCCTCCCTGTCCTTTAATATCCTCGTTTCATTTTTTTTTTTTTTTTTTCCATTCGTCATTTTTAGCATTCGTCTGTCTCAACAAACTAATACTGTTTTGTTTCTTTCGCTGTGAAAATAACTTGGGCATCGTCGAGAAACGACTCAAAAAGTTGTGGCAAAGTTTCTTGTAAAAGTAGGAAGTTGTTCATTTTAAACGAACATCAGGTTAGCTACCGTCGGGGGGGGGGAGGGGGGAATACTTGGTTTTTTTTTTCCTCAGAAAGCTGGGATTGGCGATACACTTGTTATATCCCATCCTGTAATCTTGTAAACAGGCAGATCGTACAGTGTATCTGTAACTTACAACCGCTTGGCCGTGAAAGGTCTGAGCACGAGACTTCCCATCCTTTTCTACACCTAAGTTATCTTGTACACCTTTTCTTTTTGTTTCAGTGGAGCGAAGTCTTCTCATCGGATATGTTTTACACCAGGTTTAAGAAGGAAGGAATCATGAATCCTTTGGTTGGTCTTGATTATAGGAAATTCATTCTTCAGCCAGGAGGCACTTTGGTTAGTACATGTCAATGAAAAATGAAATGTTAAAAAAATTAAAGTAAAAAAACTCGAAAAAGAATAAAAAGTTAACTATCCAGTTGGAGCTTATCTCAGGTTCCGTAACATGGCGGGACAAGGAGTATTGGTACCTACCTTGGATTGGATGCTAGTCCATCACTGGCCAACCCCCAACCCACCCCCCGCCGGAACATTTGCCATCTACATTTACATCTGCTATTTTGTTACTCTTTTTCAGTTTTTGTCGCGTTTCGTGAGCTTTGTTGCAAGGTTTCGTTAGTCTTGATCTCGTTTCGACTACTACTTTGCCTGTTTTTGTCACTAGTAGTCACTTTTGTAATAACTGTTCTTCATGGTTTCGTCAATGTTCGTCAAGCCTGGACGGTTATACTGCCGGATTTCGTCACTCTTCGTTAGGTTTCGTCACTCTTCGTTAGGTTTCGTCAGTCTTCGTTGCGTTTCATTAACTATACTGCCAGTTTTCGTCAACTATCGATAGATTTACAGTTAGGTTTCGTCAGTCTTCGTTGCGTTTCATTAACTATACTGCCAGTTTTCGTCAACTATCGATAGATTTACGGTTAGGTTTCGTCAGTCTTCGTTGCGTTTCATTAACTATACTGCCAGTTTTCGTCAACTGTCGATAGATATACCGTTAGGTTTCGTCAGTCTTCGTCAAATTTCGATTTCTATAAAAAAGAAAAGGAAAGTGTCTTGTGGTGTTGAAAGCGTCTAATACGAATTTTATTTTCGCAGGATGCTTCCATCATGCTGAAAAACTTTCTTGGTCGTGAACCCAACCAGGAGGCTTTCCTTGAGAGCAAAGGACTCAAGAAATAGCAATATTGGAATTCAGTTGTTCAAAACACTCGCACTAAATTGCTACACTTTGTTGCCAGTAAAAAGTACACATCAATCATACTTGAAAGTTAGTTACTGCATCAAATGCGTATTTATTCTTTCTACCGTAAGCTGTCGTTACATCAGATCAGTTTACAATTGCTGCCCTGCAGTTCAGTGGCAGCTAATCAGTTGCTTAATTTAAATTTTCAATTTAAAAATCTAACGTTATGGAGTTAGGTTACAGAGTTATGTGTTAAAATTACATCGTATCAAGTGGTCTTGCTATTTTGTGAAACTTAACTCGTCGAGGTAACTCTGTGGCGTAGCTCTCTAACATAATTTAGAATTGAAAATTCCAATTATCTCGAATTAATGTGGGAAGATTTTTACGTAAATTTCAGTGTGACGCTGACGATCTAAGTGAAAGACAAAAACTGTAGAGTAAATTATATCCTTTTTTACAAACTTTGGCTGGATTTGCTTGTTTGTTTGTTTTTGTTTTTGGAAATTGGCCGTTAGCTAGATTTCTTGCTAGTTGCGCAGGCATAAATTGACAACATAACACTTACTGTTTCTTTGTGAAATGTTTGGCTGCATTTGGATTTTTGACAGTGGAAGATTAGACGCGGAAACAATTTCTTCTAAGTGCGACTCAATGAACGGTGGTGAGCTTTAAGACCAACTTTATCGAAAATAATGTGGCGTTGCTTCCTTTTTGCTTTGCTTAGTGCTCTGATTAGTTTCGAAAACTGCGCCTTCCTTTCAAACAACCAGATGAAAGAAAACTTCATCATGCATCACGGTTGAGTCGTTCGCGTTTTCGCGCGCGTTTCAGGCAACTTGCTTGATTTTACTGTAAGTTCTCAGCAGGCCCTCATGATACCCTCCCTTCCCTGGTTTTGGTCCTACAATTTTGACACAATCAAAATGAGCTTTAATGCTAATTTATCGCACCCTTCTAACCCCACCCTTGACCATTTAACTCCCCTATATGTTAATTCTCCCCTTTTCCTGCCGCACATTTCCTTGTAAATTGGTCAAGAGAATCTGCTGTTAAATCAAGATGACTGCTTCTGCCCGATAACTTTGAGTATTCTAAAAACCTGTTTGCAGGATAATGTATGGATATTATGAGGAGAAATTACATGTGTTATCATTTCTACTGAGAGTTAAAAGAGTTTAGTACAGCGGATACTTTACACGCTGTGTCATGTTTGAAGCATTAAGATACCCCGGCACCTCGAGAATCCCGCTAAAGGCAGACACATTTGCACAAGCAAAACCCTGGCTATTATGGACCTACTGATGAACTCGTTCATACCCTTAGACATGTAGGAGAGTATTTTTTTAAGAGATCGCATGAAGATTTTGCGTCGGACAAAGTTATATCACAAGCCGAATGCGACGTCATTGTGGACATTTGAAGTACACGGTTTATACAGCATTCTAGTTCCCAGGCCCTCTGTCCTCATTCCTCGAAAAGAAACATTTGCAAGAAAGGAAGAGAGATGATCCTGGGAACGAGGTTGGGGTTAAGGGGACCACATGAATGTTTACGCATCTTTAGCAATTTTCTTAAGTGTTTGAAAAATTTGGCAGTTTTAGATCAAGTGTAGTCTTCCATCCTTAGCAAAGAGCTATCCCTGTTCCTTCTTTTTATATCATGATCGTCGTTATATTTGTGTTTTTCTATCATAAAATACCAATACTTTGGAGTCTTACAGGTTGAAGGAGAATTGAAGCTTGCCACAGCGCATCTCCGGGAAAATGCGCCTCTAATTCTGAGCTACTCTATTTAAGGTCGCGCTGGGTCTGTGCTTGAGAATTGACGCACAAATAATTGTTTACCAGATTCCCTCAGTCTTGTGTCGTTTACGGCTTTGTAAAGGGCATGTCGCAATTGCGATGTTTTTGATCAGTGAGAGTTTCTTTAATGGCGATGAAGAGATATGTACTGGCCCAGATCGTGATCACTACACTGTTTATCACTGCTACCAGAATGTGTCTTTTCCACGCTTTCTGCCAAACCGCCATTATCGGCATGTTTTGGTAGCGAGTTTCAATCGTGATAGATAAACTGGTGAAAAACCACTCAATAGCCAGTGGGACTGATGTGCTGATGGCAAACGACTGAAGAAGTTGGAGTGGGGGGTCGTCACTGGCGTAAAAATGCTCATAAAAGTAGAGGAAACCATTGACAGAGATAATAGCGATTGACTCATAGAACATGCTCATAATGGCAATATCCGCTGCCAGTCTTTCGCGGCGAGGCGTGCGAAATCCTCCCCATGGAACCCTCCTCTTTTCCAAAACCTGGTGGCATAGATGATCCATAAAAACCATGGTGCTGCGTTCGATGACTTCTGCGATGCCATGAATCACTCCAATCACCACAACGAACTTGAATTTCTTATTCAGACCTAAATCCAGCTGTAAAAGTCTCAGCATCACCGCTGACCCCAGGTAAAGCGGCACCAACAGCACGAATGAAGTTCCCGGATGACTGATACGCGACAACCGCTGGATGCATACGCGGGAGACGCCTTTGACAAAGACTGTGATGAGAGGGGTGAATATGGCGATGACCATTTTTCCTGATCTGTCCTCTTTGTTGAATGCAGGATAAATAAAATACGCAATCAAAACGGCAGTGATATAGGACAGTACAACAGGCGTTGATAAAATAAAAAGCAATTTCAATTGTGTCTTTCTGGGGCCTCCGCAAAAGCGCTTCACAATAACACAACTTTGCAGGTAAACATTTAGACAAAATAGCACTACTAACGGCACTTTTTGCTTAGGTGTCAACTTTGTGTGAGTGATTCCAAACGCCTGAAAGCAAATTCTATAAATCACATCTACCGTATAAAATGCCAGACATAAAAGGCACAGTTTCAGCTTAATTCCAAAAACTTGAAACGGCCGGAAGTAAAAAAGACAATTAAGAAAAAACCAGTAGAAATAGAAGGAACAAATGATGACTTCTGATATGGTACGCATCCATTGCAGTTTTTCCGGGATAAACTTTATGGAATAACTTTCACATTTAAGTAGTGTTTGATAACTGAGGTAGTAAATAACAATTGAAACTGAGCCAACGATGATCGCACCGAAGATTGAAATTAAGAAACCAAAATAAAATGATTTCCAAAGTGAACTCAACAACGGTGGTCTCAATCTCTTCCAAGCCATTCCTCGATCCTCAAGCGGTTCATGATATGGGTCTTCGTCACTTTCTGCTGCAATGGCGTTTAACAGCCGGGCATCTGTTCGACCTGAGCTTAAGTAGTCGAGAGTTGTTACGTTTTTGTTGCTGTATTCTTGGTAAATGATCTCTCCGTCAATTGGATGACTGTACCACTCCAAGCCCGTATCGTTCAAGGGATCGTACTCAAATAAATGAGCGCTTTCTTCGACCTCGTTGAAATCGTAATGTTCTGCTACACTTCGAGTGAAACAGTACACCACATGACCAATGAACTCTACAACAGTTTGAAAATACATTTTTCTGAAAATCTCTTGTAACGACCGGATGTATGCGAAGTTTGATTTGACTTTGCCACACAGTGGAGTTCACCCTGTACCCTCATGAACTCCTGATCAACAACTCACTTTAGTGCAACCCTACTCAACCATCGATTATTTGCATTTAGAACTAAAACTGAAATCAGGTATGAACTAATGACGCACATGAAGTTGTCCCTTAATCTGGGTGACAAAAGAAATGAAACCCAAGGGTCGCAACCAGTTAAAAAAAGGGGCTTTCTGAGAAAATAGAAGGCATAAAGTATGTAGTTAAAATTAAAATTTGAGAAACGATTTCTCATAACAATACCAAACTTGGAGTTATAATTTTAGACTTCTCCGTTTTCGCAGAAAGGATAAATGAAGCATGACGCCGGAGGCTAAAGGCAGACGTTTGTCTTTCCGTCTCCTTCACGTGAGTTAACTTGTTTCATTTACTAATCAGGCATTTGTTTACTCTTTATATGGTTTGATAAGGGAATTATACAACAAGCCACCGAAGTGCGGGGGGTCATTTTCACTATTGTCGTAACCAACGCAATCATGTCTTGCTGAGTTTTTTTGAATTTCGTGCAGTTAGTTTAATTTATTTCCTTCCAAAGACGTTTCTCAGAAGGCTGACAAGGCGTCAGTTAATTTGTCGACGACGTACTTTGTAATGGAAGGGGAAATAATTTCTCACGTCGCCCGAGGAATTTTATCAGAAGTTTCCGAGTCAGAGAGCGGACACATAAGACAGCTCTTGACATATACTTTCTTTTAATGTTTTAAACCCTAACTCGTGCAGTTATCATTCTTAATCAGTATAGTGAGAAAACTAATAAATAAAGGTGACTGATTATTGAAAGCTTAAAAAGCCTCTATCTCAAAAAAAAAAAATATATATATATATATATATCAGTTTCGCAACGCTAGACGGTTCGTTCAGAAATCTGTTGTTTGCGACCACAGAGCTGTTCATCGGGATTTGCTACCACGATTAGCATTTGGAAACCGAAATTATCCTCTGAAAAAAAAAACAATGCTTTGTTCTCTTCACTCTAAAGGTTTACTATTCATTTACGAAAGTTAGAAGTCAAAAATTTAATGTTTACATACATACTCTGGAAGGTACCTCAAAACAAAACAGGTCATCTCGGAAATAACGAGGGGCTTCGACAAATCTTAGGCCCACCTTCGGCGGTTCACTCGCAAATGTCAACTTCGAGTTCACAGAGCCAAATGAGACAAAAAAAATTAAATAATTACTTTGACGTCAGATTTGCTGTGATTGACCACTGACCTTGGAATAGCACGACAACACGCCACTGAAAATTTCTCCACCTAGCTAATGATGTCAGAAGTTAGAAGACCCGACTTACACTCATTATCGATCGCATACAACTTAAAAACTGGTCACAACTCACTCACGAAATTATTTCCACATTCCATTTAAGTCAAAGCCTCTATGTACACACCAAACAGTAACAAAATGGCACAAAACTTTGTTGTCGATGTGGCACTTGAATGTCCTTTCACCAGTATGTGACCGAGTGTAACCTGGGCACCTAGCTTGGCCTTTCTCGACCCAGTTCTCCCCTTGCAGCTGCAGGTGATTACATTTCTAACAAGTCATTCATTCTCTTGCCTCTGTTCTTCTCCTTCACCCTGTTGTACTTGTGAAGCAGTAATGGCCTGAATTTGTCCCAGCAGTTGTTGAACATCTGGTTGGTTGGGATCAATCGCGACGTACACAGCGTTATTGTCAACTAGCGGTACACCATCTTCTGATGTCACTGGAACAGCGGTACTCTCTTGCAGCACATGCTCCGTGACCATCTGAAAAATAAATTGACGAGAGTAAAGTCATTCTGTACTATTAAAACACGCATCCGCACTCGTGATTCGCTCGCGCCCATTAACAAAATGGCGGAGTCCGCCATAGATGTGGACAGTATTAATTTTTCTCGAAAACGTTTACAGCAAACCTTACTTAAACCAACAACTTCGCTTCGTATATTTTCCACAGGTAATTCGCGCGCGCGCCCAAGAACAAATTGCTTAGCTACTCAGTGAAGTGAACATTAAGTTCTTTTTTGGGGATCGGAAACAACCTTTGAAACTGTGAGTTGGCGCGACCTTTTCGCACTCTGTAATGCTGTGGCACCATCAAGTTTTAGCAGGCCTACGCCGTTAGTTGAAATTAACAACAGAAAGATTTAGCACCGCGTTCGCGTGTAATGTGAAGGCGGTGCCAAATCTTACTATTCCTTGTAAGTCATGCAAGGGCGCCTTCAAATCACCCATGACGTGACCTCACGCAAAGCTAAAGCACCAAGGTTCACGCTATTTTACGTGAAACATGAAAGAGCAAGCTGACGTCTACCGTTTCACGTAAACGGGGCGCTAAATCTCTTCAAGAAAGCATGAATTTACCATCAAAAGCGTGACTTTAAACTCTCTCTATAGCGTGACGTGACGCACTACCTCATTATGTTGCCCTTCAGCTTGTCCTTGTATCATAACCTCAGTACCAACAACCATTTCGGTTTGCCCAGTTCCTTGGGAGGCGTTAGCATCGCCGGGGACTTGTATCAAACCGGTAGGATTATGGATCAAGTCAGCTGCCTGTTGAACTGCGGCCTGGCTGACAATCTGTTCCGCTAGTTCAGCGCTGATCTCTGGAATGGTGACTACGGAAAAAAGAAGACATAAAGGGAGGTTTCCTAACAAGTCTCATGGATAAATATTTTTGGCTGAACTTGTGCTGCTGGCTTAAATTGCTCTATCCAAACGTTTTACAGCCCATTTCGATTGTGTCGCAAAATCAGAAGCAAAGTAAACTCAACAAACAAACAGAACAGAGAAAACCATTACTTAACACCATATCAAAGAAGCTTACTAAAGCGCGGGAAAACGCTATTAGTCAAGGGACTATTGTTTTTACATAACAAAGCCGCACCAAAGCAATCACAGATTTCTCGCGACACTCGAGGGGAAACTATTTCGACAAACAACAATTCAAAACAGACTTGGCTAAGGCGCATGCGCCCGCGTGTGATATTTTTTTATCTTGTCTATTCTGTTCGAGATAAAGTCAGTATTTTGTTTAGCAATAGTTTGATTCAGTGCTTTCTTTTGTTTGTCAAATATTTCCACCAGTGAATTTTTTCCCTCGCGCGTCTAAATATAACGCGAGAAAAACAAAAACAACATCAAAAACGTCAACAACACACGAAGCCGTGCAACTTTACCTGTTGTAATCTGAGGTTGTTCGGCGTCCTGTTCGCCTTCACTACCGCTCACTCCACCGCGTCCAAGCCGCTGTGTTTGTACCTGATTCAGTAAATGCTGCGCTAAAAGCAGCTGCTGAGCCAAAGTGATCTTAAACTCGCTTCCCGCCTGGTCTGCGCCTTGAACAACAATCTGTGGTCCCCCGGCCCCCTCGGTCACTTCTGCACTCAAATTGTGAGGGACAATCTCGCCAAGGACCTGGGTAACTTGTTGTAAGAGAGAAGTATCCGGGACTTTGGATTCTTGTGTCTTTGCTGTATCTGTGACTTCGCTCTAACGTTATAAAGCGGAAAGGTTTTTAAAACTGTTAATCGTGCACAAATTCAATGATAATTCTTCACTTTAAAGCAAGACCTTAGCGATCCCGGATTTCTATCAATACTTAAATTAAAATTGCCACGGTCACTACACTACTCCTATCATGAAGTGTATACTAACATACCTCTTGCTCTTTGGCTGCCTCGGTTTGAAGTTCACCTTCAATATCAGTTTTCCCTGCCTCGTTCTCAAGTAGAGTTTTCCCTGCCTCGTTCTGAATACTTTGGGCAGCAGAATCTGCCTCAATAGCTCCCAGCTCTTTCTGATTATCCACGTCCATATTTTGCCGACAAGAGCCGTCGTCATATTTAAAGTCCGTCTGGCTCTCCTGACTCGCATGTTCAGCATGAGTGTTGAGATGATTTTTTAAATAATTGAGCCGAGTGAATTTCTTGTCGCAGTGTTCACAAGCAAATGGTTTTTCTCCTTTGTGGATGTTCAAGTGTCGTTTGTAAGTCGTCAGGTAGTTGAATTCTTTGTCACAAGTGTCGCATTTGTACGAACGGACCCCTGAAGAGATAGACAGGGCATCGTTAGGGAGCTATAATACTGAGTTTATTGATTTGTCAATCAATACCTGTGTGAAGGCGAATGTGGTTCTTGTAAGTATCCAAACGTGTGAATTCTCTCCCACAGTTTTCGCACCTAAAAGGTTTAAAGCCTGTGTGAAGGCGGAGATGCCGCTTGTGACTTCCAAAATCTGAGAAAACTTTGTCGCAGTAGACACACTGTCAAAGAAAGAAGACCTCATTAAAACCATGCTTCTTTAAGATCCACTAAGATTAGCCGTGTTCATACTGGCTGGTTTTTGTCGTGTTCATTTAAGAATTTAAAAAGGTTTTACAGGAAATTCCCCCTTTCCACAAACTGATAAGTAAGGTCTTTGCCAGTGTGGACAAAAATGTCATAATTTTCTTTAAAAAAACGACCATAAACTCACTTTAAATGGTTTCTCCCCCGTGTGAGTACGTGCATGTCTTTTCAGATCTCCTAGGTTAGCAAATCCATGGCCACACTGCTCACAGGTGTAGGGTCTTTCACCAGTGTGAACACGAATGTGCGTTTTCAAATTGTACGACTTGTTGAACTCTTTGCCACAGTATTCGCACGGATAAACTCTTCCTGCAAAGACAATCCCGCACAGTGTTTGAGATAAGCAACAAGGAAACGTTAAGTGAAATTCGAAAGAGAGTAGTGGTCCAGCAATTGCTTAGGGTTACATTTAGGGCATTCAGCAACTAATCCTTGCGAAATAGTAAATAGGGTGATGGTGGAGGTGGAGCATAATACGAGGGAGGTCTGGGTTGGGGCCATACTTCAGGCGACCCGATCCAGACCTCCCTCATTTTTTCACTCCTCCACCACCAACGTGTTGTTTCCCTTCATGTTTTCATGTCTGGACATACTGTAATAAGAAACGTTGCAACAGATGACCCCACCACATAAAAAGCTGCTGAGAACTCAAAGCAAATGAAAGATGAAAGTAATCAAGGGGGTAAGCAGTAGCAGATCCAGTCCTTGAGCTATAGGGGGTGGGGAAGGGACTGTTTTTTTTTGGGGGGGGTGTGCATGTATGTGTGTGTGTGTGTATGTGTGTGTGTGTGTGTGTGTGTGTGTGTGTGTGTGTGTGTGTGTGTGTGTGTATGTGCGTGTGTGTGTACCTGCTGGCTTTTCTTCCTTTTAATTTCCTTGTGACGTTTTAACGGGAAGCTAAACGGGGCGCTAAATCTCTCCAAGAAAGCAAGAATTTACCATCAAAAGCGTGACTTTAAACTCTATCTATAGCGTGACGTGACGCACTACCTCATTATGTTGCCCTTCAGCTTGTCCTTGTATCATAACCTCAGTACCAACAACCATTTCAGTTTGCCCAGTTCCTTGGGAGGCGTTAGCATCGCCGGGGACTTGTATCAAACCGGTAGGATTATGGATCAAGTCAGCTGCCTGTTGAACTGCGGCCTGGCTGACAATCTGTTCCGCTAGTTCAGCGCTGATCTCTGGAATGGTGACTACGGAAAAAAGAAGACATAAAGGGAGGTTTCCTAACAAGTCTCATGGATAAATATTTTTGGCTGAACTTGTGCTGCTGGCTTAAATTGCTCTATCCAAACGTTTTACAGCCCATTTCGATTGTGTCGCAAAATCAGAAGCAAAGTAAACTCAACAAACAAACAGAACAGAGAAAACCATTACTTAACACCATATCAAAGAAGCTTACTAACGCGCGGGAAAACGCTATTAGTCAAGGGACTATTGGTTTTACATCTGATTGGTTCAGAGCGTGACGCAAGTTTTTTGAACCAATCACAGAGCATAACGAAGCCGCACCAAAGCAATCACAGATTTCTCGCGACACTCGAGTGGAAACTATTTCGACAAACAACAATGATGTTATTGTTGCAGATGTTATTGTTGCAGATGTATACAAGAAAACACTCCAATTTTAGAAGAACTGGTGGGACTAAGACAAAAGGTGTGAGGAATTTTAGTATCTTAATCCAATCCTCACACATGATAGAAATAATTGTTGGAAATATTATTTTGTAGATGGCAGATCTTCTTGATTATCCAACACATGCAAGCTACATCACAGAGGTAAATTGAAATAGTTTTTTCCTGTGCACCTTTATCCAGTTGGCCAACACATCTGCCACCACTCTAGGCATACACCTCTGACACACTACAAACATGTTGGTGACATCAACCAACGCATTGGCCTACACCTGGACTGACGTGCTACCAACAGGTTGGCTGACACACTACTTAGAGTTCCTTGTGTGTCAGCCGACACAGTGGCATTGTCTTGGCTTATGCGTTGGTGGGATCGGATTCTTTAGCCGATGTAATGGTGGGATGGAATTCTTTAACTTTACCAAAAAAAATGACTTTTTTTCCCTTGATATCTCAAAAGGCTCAATATGAAAGTAGAAATGGATTGATTGTTTGATGTTAGAATTATTATTCTTTTTTATTGTTGTTCTTAGTTACGTATGGCCAAAACAGCAGAAGCAGTCTCTAATTTCCTATCAGAGTTAGGAAAAAAATTACAACCCCTTGGTGATGCTGATTTAGCTGAAATGGTTCATTTGAAAGAGGCTGAGGTAATCTGGCAGTTTCTTCTTTCATTTTTCCTTCAATCAATTTCTCAAATAACTCTAACTGTAACACAATCTTCTCTTTTCTCTATCCTTTTTTTGGCTGTTTTTTTTTTTTTTTTTTTTGTAGTGCAAAGAATTAGGGCATGATTTTGATGGAAAGATCAACTACTGGGACATGCGCTACTACATGACCATGGTAGAGGAGAAGAGTTATGCTGTGGACCAGAACAAGTTAAAAGAATACTTTCCTCTTCATATAGTTACCAAAGGTATGTTAAGCTGGTTATCAGTTATCTACATTTAATTTTAGCTTTTTCCTGTACATCTTGAATCTACTTGTAAACCTCAGGTCATGGATTTTTCAAATGGTGGATAATGCCCCAGGAATAAAATTAATTGCTTTCCAGTGGACAGCGCAGTGTGTTTTGTTAACCCCTATTAGCTCTATACTGATTTATCCATTAGATGACCTTATCTGCCCTTTGAACAACCACTGGGCCAGGGCCCAGTTGTTCGAAGGCCGATTAGCACTAACCCAGGGTTAAATCTTAATCCAGGTTTCTTTATTTCTCTGATAAAAAGCCGTTTTGGGATAATTCTCCCAATTTATTTTGGGACATTTAATCATCAAATCGTAGACAAATGGAATCAAGCTGAATTTTCTTTTAAAGCTTTCAGATCTGAAATCAAATTTCACACTAACCCTGGGTTATCTTAACCTACTTTTGAACAACCCGGCCCAGGTTTAGAGCGTTAGAGCGCCGGATTGTGTTGTGCGGGAGGTCGAGGGTTCAAGCCCTGGCCAGACAAATACTCGTGGTCTTAAAATAAGTGAGGAGAATTTGCTACCTTTCTATAATCAAGAAATGGATAGATATTCTAGTCTTCTCGGGTAAGGATGAATAAACCGTAGGCCCCATCTCCTGCAGGGTTAAGGGTAGGAGACGTTAATTTCCCACGCACAAGATTACTGTGTGGGGGATGTCCTCCCCTGGGTGGGATGGGTGGGTGTTGGCCCTGAAAAGCCCCTATGGGGAGTGGTCAATTAACCTATGTATGTATGTATGTTTGTATCTTAAGACAGTAACCATAATTATGATGGTGATTGATATTATTAGCTAATCACCAGTATGGGACCTAAGATGGAAACACAAATTAATTATTGATTGTTAACTGCCGTTCAAGACAAATTCAGTAATGTATTCATCTATCCTTTTTCATGTCTTTTAGGTCTGTTGGAAATTTATCAGGTATGACTATAATAGTTTCTTTTTAATCACAAGTTATGGTGGAGGACATGCATGTATGCAGTTTTTGTCCTATTTCTCCTTTCACCCTTTTTTTGTATATCTATGTTGTAGTTCAATTTTATCCTTGCTTCAATTTTTATTTTCCTTTGTTTCAAACTCATTATCATACATTAACATGACCAAGAACAAAGGAAAATAAAATTTGAACTAAGTATAAAATTGAACTACAACATCTACATAGATGAACACTCAACTAGTAGGCTGGTTGTATTTAATTTAGTAGATATTGAGAATTAAATGACTTCCACAGTTTTACAAGAAACTGAAGGGAGCTGAATTAATGCTGTTGTCAATGGTGTATTTTTCTGGTCCTGAGATAGAGCAGTTAGATTTATATGTGTTACTTAAGGCTTGATACCATAGACAAGGATTTCTGTATCACAAAAAGCTTTTGCCTGTAAAATGGGATTGCAGTGTAACACCCAAAGCTTAAACTAATGAGATTGGATACTTGTGACTTATGTTAGACTTGAACCTCAAGGATGGAATTATCTTGTGCCACAAAAGGCATGAACCTTTAGGATGGGGTTCCTGTGTACCACCACAAACATAAAAATCATGTGCCTCATGTGATGCTGGGATTACTTTATACTGTCTAAGGTTTGAGACATGTAGAGGTATCCCTGTTTGATGCCCACTTGTTACATGTAGAAAGCACTGGTGCTTAGAAATCGCACCCTTTATAGTGTATACTTATAGTACTTTTCAAGCATTGTTCATGAATTCTACTTTCAGAGGAACTTTTAGGATTGCGTTTTGAAGAAATCGAGAACCCACAAGGGTGGAACCCTGATATACAGATGGTATATATCTTCACATTGATAATCAAAACGATTCTATTGTTCTTTGCCCTTCTGAAATCGCTTAATATTTCAGAGGCAGTTCAGGGTTCGAAAGTCCTGACATTTTTTACTTTTTTCTGTTGAAATAGTTTAGTGTTCAAGATGCAGCATCATCAGAAATTATAGGATACTTCTACTTGGACTTGTTTCCAAGAGAAGGGAAATTCGGTCATGCAGCTTGCTTTGGACTGCAGGTAAATAACCACATTTTATCACACGTGATGTGATCAGTCAAATTAGTAAGCGATGTTCTGTTGCATTGCACTCCAGCATTTAGAGACCATTAGACCTGTATGACACAAGTTACAGAAACTGGGGTGGATCCAGAAATTTTTGATATAGTACCCATAAGCATTGCTTCAGAAAACAAAATATTTTTCGCGGAAAACTACCTCTCAGTGGACCTTCTTCCCCCCCCCCCCCCCATCCCTCTTCACGCGCAGTTTCACGTTACACCTCACAAGTCATAAAAAATATTCAGCAAGTTGGATAGTAGTATGAGATCCTGCCGCTGAAACGATTTCATGTCTGATGGATTGGGGTCGCGAGAGTTGTAGCGGAGTGAGAAAAAGAAGCAGGTTTGGGTCGCGTCGCATAAGGAACGCGTTTTTTACACGACCTGACCGAAGCGTCTCTCGTTTTTTCACTCTATCACGCCATATTTGCTGATGCGCTTCGTGTTACTGACTGAACGCTTGAGAGAGGTTATTTGCTTAGAGGAATTATTACTGCTGTTTCTTTTAGCCTGGATGTTTGTTGGCTGATGGCAGTAGGCAGGTAACGATGCTTCTATTTTAGTGTAACATTTACATTTATTTCAAGTTCAGAATCTGTTGGGTTTGCACGTAACACCTTACATCAACTTTGACCAATTATTTCAGATTTCAGTGGCAGCCATGGTGGCAAACTTTACGAGACCATCTGGCGACCAACCATCGCTATTGACACATCAAGAGGTATGGATTTACAAACAGTAAACCTTAAGTTTTAGAGAAGCTTCATTTGACCCTCGGTTTGTGCTCATAAAACTGCCATCTACAATCCGTGTCAACCTTTCCCATCCCCAACCAATTTTGTTCCCTCTTGGTTTCTTATCTTTTTTTTTATGTTTTTCTTTCTTACCAGACCAGCATTTTGTAGTTATTTACTGGTTTCCATCTTTTTCCATCCGTGTCCCTTCTCGGTTTACCATCAACCCCTTTATGTTTTCCTATTTCACCAAATTAATATTTAGAGTAATTTAGAATCCTTGTTAATCTTCTCCATCCTCAGTTATCTTTGTACCTTCCTAAGTTATTATTGTCTTCTCTGTGTTTTTCTATCTCACCAAACTAATATTTTGTAGCCATTTAAAATCCTTGTAAATCTTCTCCATCTTTGGCCATGGTTATTCAGTTCCTTCTAGGTTATTATCGTCTCTTTTCTGTTGTAACAAGATAATTATTTGTAGTCATTTTCAACCTGTCTCAATCTTCCGCATCCGTTTTTATCTTTGTTCCTTTCTGCTTTGTCCTTACCACTTTTGTGTTTGTCTTCACTGGTAAATGATTATTTTTACTCAATTGTGCGATATTCCTTAAATTAAAGGTGGAGACATTTTTCCATGAGTTTGGCCACGTGATGCATCAGTTATGCGCTAAAGCAGATTTTGCAATTTTCAGGTAATTATTTCGATGTTTTAATCAATATTTTCATGCAAATAAGGGTATGCGCCATCCCCCGCCCCACCCCCATGTAAGCCCTGAAACTTATAGCCTTCCCGGAGGGGTTTATTGCGTTGCGTTCAGCTTTAGCCAAAATCTTACGGTATAGTGTCCTCTATCACACCTACAGTGGTACAAATGTGGAGAGAGACTTTGTCGAAGCTCCTTCTCAGATGTTGGAGAACTGGTGCTAGGAAAAAGAACCTCTTCATCGCATGTCGGCCCATTACAAAGGTATGTTGAAAGACTTTGAATACAAAACTCGTTACTATAGGTCAAAACCAGAAAACAGTGAGAACAAAAACAGAATGTGTCAACTACTAAAGAGACCAGAGGATTGTTGCTGATGCTGGGTTTTAATGTTTTCCTAAGAAAGTGAAATATTCTGTTGCAGATTCCAGTTCTGTTCCAGACGAAATGCTTGACAAACTCATAGCGTCTCGTAATGCGAACACCGGCGTGTTTAATTTAAGACAAGTGAGTGACAATAAATTTTAGTGCCATTACAGTCTCTCTTTAGGACTCTTGCATGTGACAGTGGAAGGCTTTTGTAATTGATAATTTACGGCGAGAACTATTGGTAATATCGTGGTTAACCTTGGACATCCTTCTTTTTTTATTTCCGATTTATTTCAGATTTTGTTGGCAACATTTGATCAAACAATTCATACTCAACCTAAGGTACAGTTTCATCCTTTTTTAACCTAATGGCCTATGTTTTTTGTGGAAATCGGTGAAAACTTAAATCACATTTTAGCCCAAACAGTGAACTACTTGAACAGTACCTTAACAGAATTCTGTCGTCAAATCCCTACAGGCAAACACTGCGGAGATCTTCTCTAAGCTTTCATCCGAGATACTCCGTATACCGTCTTCACCAAGTGAGTTTAAGCGTCATGTAGTGCAGTCTCAGCTGTCTCAAACTTATTGAAGAATGTAATGAATTTTCTTTACTTTGCTCTGTGATTGGTCAAGAAAGCTCGCGCCAACCTCTCAACCAATCAAATGCAACTGGGTGACTCAAATTTTCCCGCACTTTCGGCAGTTTACTTGTTTTTGTACTTTAAGTTCTCACAGACTTCCTGTAATTTTTTCGTTTGTTCTATTTGGCCGATTTGATTGCAATGGGTTTGGTTTGACAAGACTTAATCGAAATGTGCTCTAAAGGTCTCGTACTTACAAGAAACATTCCGGAAACATCGCCAAGTGGATTTTTGGGGTAGCCAGGGGTCAATGGTTTCCAGGGCAACCATCTGTCACAGAAAGATCGGATGGGTTACGGAGCAAAACGAACGTACAACGTAGCAAAGAAACGCATTTTCTACTCAAATGATAAATGTTGTTATTATTTTATTTCGCACGTCTGCGAGCTAGCGAAAGTGATTAGTGATTAATACAATCCGTTAAAGCGCTTTCCTTTTCAACATGGCTAAAATTTCGCTGGTTTCTTCAAACGGAGTCCGGTTTCCAACCATTTGAACACGTCCCAGAAAACTAAACCATGCTAATCTTTAGCATGGTTTAGTTTTAGGGGGGGAGGGGGGAATACTTGGTTTTTTTTTTTCTCAGAAAGCTGGGATTGGCGATACACTTGTTATATCCCATTCTGTAATCTTGTAAACAGGCAGATCGTACAGTGTATCTGTAACTTACAACCGCTTGGCCGTGAAAGGTCTGAGCACGAGACTTCCCATCCTTTTCTACACCTAAGTTATCTTGTACACCTTTTCTTTTTGTTTCAGTAGAGCGAAGTCTTCTCATCGGATATGTTTTACACCAGGTTTAAGAAGGAAGGAATCATGAATCCTTTGGTTGGCCTTGATTATAGGAAATTCATTCTTCAGCCAGGAGGCACTTTGGTTAGTACATGTCAATGAAAAATGAAATGTTAAAAAAATTAAAGTAAAAAAACACGAAAAAGAATAAAAAGTTAACTATCCAGTTGGAGCTTATCTCAGGTTTCGTAACATGGCGGGACAAGGAATATTGGTACCTACCTTGGATTGGATGCTAGTCCATCACTGGCCAACCCCCAACCCACCCCCCGCCGGAACATTTGCCATCTACATTTACATCTGCTATTTTGTTACTCTTTTCCAGTTTTTGTCGCGTTTCGTGAGCTTCGTTGCAAGGTTTCGTTAGTCTTAATCTCGTTTCGACTACTACTTTGCCTGTTTTTGTCACTAGTAGTCACTTTTGTAATAACTGTTCTTCATGGTTTCGTCAATGTTCGTCAAGCCTGGACGGTTATACTGCCAGATTTCGTCACTCTTCGTTGCGTTTCATTAACTGTACTGCCAGTTTTCGTCAACTATCGATAGATTTACGGTTAGGTTTCGTCAGTCTTCGTTGCGTTTCATTAACTATACTGCCAGTTTTCGTCAACTGTCGATAGATATACCGTTAGGTTTTGTCAGTCTTCGTCAAATTTCGATTTCTATAAAAAAGAAAAGGAAAGTGTCTTGTGGTGTTGAAAGCGTCTAATACGAATTTTATTTTCGCAGGATGCTTCCATCATGCTGAAAAACTTCCTTGGTCGTGAACCCAACCAGGAGGCTTTCCTTGAGAGCAAAGGACTCAAGAAATAGCAATATTGGAATTCAGTTGTTCAAAACACTCGCACTAAATTGCTACACTTTGTTGCCAGTAAAAAGTACACATCAATCATACTTGAAAGTTATTCACTGCATTAAATGCGTATTTATTCTTTCTACCGTAAGCTGTCGTTACATCAGATCGGTAAACAATTGCTGCCCTGCAGTTCAGTGGCAGCTAATCAGTTGCTTAATTTAAATTTTCAATTTAAAAATCTAACGTTATGGAGTTAGGTTACAGAGTTATGTGTTAAAATTACATCGTATTAAGTGGTCTTGCTATTTTGTGAAACTTAACTCGTCGAGGTAACTCTGTGGCGTAGCTCTATAACATAATTTAGAATTGAAAATTCCAATTATCTCGAATTAATGTGGGAAGATTTTTACGTAAATTTCAGTGTGACGCTGACGATCTAAGTGAAAGACAAAAACTGTAGAGTAAACTATATCCTTTTTTACAAACTTTGGCTTGATTTGCTTGTTTGTTTTTGTTTTTTGGAAATTGGGCGTTAGCTAGATTTCTTGCTAGTTGCGCAGGCATAAATTGACAACAGAACACTTATTGTTTCTTTGTGAAATGTTTGGCTGCATTTAGATTTTTGACAGTGGAAGATTAGACGCGGAAACAATTTCTTCTAAGGGCGACTCAATGAACGGAGGTGAGCTTTAAGACCAACTTTATCGAAAATAATGTGGCGTTGCTTCCTTTTTGCTTTGCTTAGTGCTCTGATTAGTTTCGAAAACTGCGCCTTCCTTTCAAACAACCAGATGAAAGAAAACTTCATCATGCATCACGGTTGATCCGTTCGCGTTTTCGCGCGCGTTTCAGGCAACTTGCTTGATTTTACTGTAAGTTCTCAGCAGGCCCTCATGATACCCTCCCTTCCCTGGTTTTGGTCCTACAATTTTGACACAATCAAAATGAGCTTTAATGCTAATTCATCGCACCCTTCTAACCCCACCCTTGACCATTTAACTCCCCTATATGTTAATTCTCCCCTTATGCCGCAGCACATTTCCTTGTAAATTGGTCAAGAGAATCTGTTGTTAAATCAAGATGACTGCTTCTGCCCGATAACTTTGGGTATTCTAAAAACCTGTTTGCAGGATAATGTATGGATATTATGAGGAGAAATAAATGTGTTATCATTTCTACTGGGAGTTAAAAGAGTTTAGTGCAGCGGATACTTTACACGCTGAGTCATGTTTGAAGCATTAAGATACCCCGGCACCTCGAGAATCCCGCTAAAGGCAGACACATTTGCACAAGCAAAACCCTGGCTATTACGGACCTACTGATGAACTCGTTCATACCCTTAGACATGTAGGAGAGTATTTTTTTAAGAGATCGCACGCAGATTTTGCGTCGGACAAAGTTATATCACAAGCCGAATGCGACGTCATTGTGGACATTTGAAGTACACGGATTATACAGCATTCTAGTTCCCAGGCCCTCTGTCCTCATTCCTCGAAAAGAAACTTTTGCAAGAAAGGAAGAGAGATGATCCTGGGAACGGGGTTGGGGTTAAGGGCACCACATGAATGTTTACGCATCTTTAGCAATTTTCTTAAGTGTTTGAAAAATTTGGCAGTTTTAGATCAAGTGTAGTCTTCCATCCTTAGCAAGGAGCTATCCCTGTTCCTTCTTTTTATCTCATGATCGTCGTTATATTTGTGTTTTTCTATCATAAAATACCAGTACTTTGGAGTCTTTCAGGTTGAAGGAGGATTGAAGCTTGCCACAGCGCATCTCCGGGAAAATGCGCCTCTAATTCTGAGCTACTCTATTTAAGGTCGCGCGGGGTCTGTGCATGAGAATTGACGCACAAATTATTGTTTACCAGATTCCCTCAGTCTTGTGTCGTTTACGGCTTTGTAAAGGGCATGTCGCAATTGCGATGTTTTTGATCAGTGAGAGTTTCTTTAATGGCGATGAAGAGATATGTACTGGCCCAGATCGTGATCAGTACACTGTTTATCACTGCTACCAGAAAGTGTCTTTTCCACGCTTTTTGCCAAACCGCCATTATCGGCATGTTTTGGTAGCGAGTTTCAATCGTGATAGATAAACTGGTGAAAAACCACTCAATAGCCAGTGGGACTGATGTGCTGATGGCAAACGACTGAAGAAGTTGGAGTGGGGGGTCGTCACTGGCGTAAAAATGCTCATAAAAGTAGAGGAAACCATTGACAGAGATAATAGCGATTGACTCATAGAACATGCTCATAATGGCAATATCCGCTGCCAGTCTTTCGCGGCGAGGCGTGCGAAATCCTCCCCATGGAACCCTCCTCTTTTCCAAAACCTGGTGGCATAGATGATCCATAAAAACCATGGTGCTGCGTTCGATGACTTCTGCGATGCCATGAATGACTCCAATCACCACAACGAACTTGAATTTCTTATTCAGACCTAAATCCAGCTGTAAAAGTCTCAGCATCGCCGCTGACCCCATGTAAAGCGGCACCAACAGCACGAATGAAGTTCCCGGATGACTGATACGCGACAACCACTGGATGCATACGCGGGAGACGCCTTTGACAACGACTGTGATGAGAGGGGTGAATATGGCGATGACAATTTTTCCTGATCTGTTCTCTTTGTTGAATGCAGGATAAATAAAATACGCAATCAAAACGGCAGTGATATAGGACAGTACAACAGGCGTTGTTAAAATAAAAAGCAATTTCAATTGTGTCTTTCTGGGGCCTCCGCAAAAGCGCTTCACAATAACACAACTTTGCAGGTAAACACTTAGACAAATTAGCACTATTAACGGCACTTTTTGCTTAGGTGTCAACTTTGTGTGAGTGATTCCAAACGCCTGAAAGCAAATTCTATAAATCACATCTACCGCATAAAGTGCCAGACATAAAAGGCAGAGTTTCAGCTTAATTCCAAAAACTTGAAACGGCCGGAAGTAAAAAAGACAATTAAGAAAAAACCAGTAGAAATTAAAGGAACAAATAATGACTTCTGATATGGTACGCATCCATTGCAGTTTTTCCGGGATAAACTTTATGGAATAACTTTCACATTTAAGTACTGTTTGATAACTGAGGTAGCAAATAACAATTGAAACTGAGCCAACGATGATCGCACCGAAGATTGAAATTAAGAAACCAAAATAAAATGATTTCCAAAGTGAACTCAACAACGGTGGTCTCAATCTCTTCCAAGCCATTCCTCGATCCTCAAGCGGTTCATGATATGGGTCTTCGTCACTTTCTGCTGCAATGGCGTTTAACAGCCGGGCATCTGTTCGACCAGAGCTTAAGTAGTCGAGAGTTGTTGCGTTTTTGTTGCTGTATTCTTGGTAAATGATCTCTCCGTCAATTGGATGACTGTACCACTCCAAGCCCGTATCGTTCAAGGGATCGTACTCAAATAAATGAGCGCTTTCTTCCACCTCGTTGAAATCGTAATGCTCTGCTACACTTCGAGTGAAACAGTACACCACATGACCAATGAACTCTACAACAGTTTGACAATACATTTTTCTGAAAATCTCTTGTAACGACCGGATGCGTGCGAAGTTTGATTTGACTTTGCCACACAGTGGAGTTCCCCCTGTACCCTCATGAACTCCTGATCAACAACTCACTTTAATGCAACCCTACTCAACCATCGATTATTTGCATTTAGAACTAAAACTGAAATCAGGTATGAACTAATGACACACATGAAGTTGTCCCTTAATCTGGGTGACAAAAGAAATGAAACCCAAGGGTCGCAACCAGTTAAAAAAAGGGACTTTCTGAGAAAATAGAAGGCATAAAGTATGTAGTTAAAATTAAAATTTGAGAAACGATTTCTCATAACAATACCAAACTTGGAGTTATAATTTTAGACTTCTCCGTTTTCGCAGAAAGGATAAATGAAGCATGACGCCGGAGGCTAAAGGCAGACGTTTGTCTTTCCGTCTTCTTCACGTGAGTTAACTTGTTTCATTTACTAATCAGGCATTTGTTTACTCTTTATATGGTTTGATAAGGGAATTATACAACAAGCCACCGAAGTGCGGGAGGTCATTTTCACTATTGTCGTAACCAACGCAATCATGTCTTGCTGAGTTTTTTTTAATTTCGTGCAGTTAGTTTAATTTATTTCCTCCCAAAAACGTTTCTCAGAAGGCTGACAAGGCGTCAGTTAATTTGTCGACGACGTACTTTGTAATGGAAGGGGAAATAATTTCTCACGTCGCCCGAGGAATTTTATCAGAAGTTTCCGAGTCAGAGAGCGGACACATAAGACAGCTCTTGACATATACTTTCTTTTAATGTTTTAAACCCTAACTCGTGCAGTTATCATTCTTAATCAGTATAGTGAGAAAACTAATAAATAAAGGTGACTGATTATTGAAAGCTTAAAAAGCCTCTATCTCAAAGAAAAAAAAAAATATATATATATATATATCAGTTTCGCAACGCTAGACGGTTCGTTCAGAAATCTGTTGTTTGCGACCACAGAGCTGTTCATCGGGATTTGCTACCACGATTAGCATTGGGAAACCGAAATTATCCTCTGAAAAAAAAAACAATGCTTTGTTCTCTTCACTCTAAAGGTTTACTATTCATTTACGAAAGTTAGAAGTCAAAACTTTAATGTTTACATACATACTCTGGAAGGTACCTCAAAACAAAACAGGTCATCTCGGAAATAACGAGGGGCTTCGACAAATCTTAGGCCCACCTTCGGCGGTTCACTCGCAAATGTCAACTTCGAGTTCACAGAGCCAAATGAGAAAAAAAAAATTAAATAATTACTTTGACGTCAGATTTGCTGTGATTGACCACTGACCTTGGAATAGCACGACAACACGCCACTGAAAATTTCTCCACCTAGCTAATGATGTCAGAAGTTAGAAGACCCGACTTACACTCATTATCGATCGCATACAACTTAAAAACTGGTCACAACTCACTCACGAAATTATTTCCACATTCCATTTAAGTCAAAGCCTCTATGTACACACCAAACAGTAACAAAATGGCACAAAACTTTGTTGTCGATGTGGCACTTGAATGTCCTTTCACCAGTATGTGACCGAGTGTAACCTGGGCACCTAGCTTGGCCTTTCTCGACCCAGTTCTCCCCTTGCAGCTGCAGGTGATTACATTTCTAACAAGTCATTCATTCTCTTGCCTCTGTTCTTCTCCTTCACCCTGTTGTACTTGTGAAGCAGTAATGGCCTGAATTTGTCCCAGCAGTTGTTGAACATCTGGTTGGTTGGGATCAATCGCGACGTACACAGCGTTATTGTCAACTAGCGGTACACCATCTTCTGATGTCACTGGAACAGCGGTACTCTCTTGCAGCACATGCTCCGTGACCATCTGAAAAATAAATTGACGAGAGTAAAGTCATTCTGTACTATTAAAACACGCATCCGCACTCGTGATTCGCTCGCGCCCATTAACAAAATGGCGGAGTCCGCCATAGATGTGGACAGTATTAATTTTTCTCGAAAACGTTTACAGCAAACCTTACTTAAACCAACAACTTCGCTTCGTATATTTTCCACAGGTAATTCGCGCGCGCGCCCAAGAACAAATTGCTTAGCTACTCAGTGAAGTGAACATTAAGTTCTTTTTTGGGGATCGGAAACAACCTTTGAAACTGTGAGTTGGCGCGACCTTTTCGCACTCTGTAATGCTGTGGCACCATCAAGTTTTAGCAGGCCTACGCCGTTAGTTGAAATTAACAACAGAAAGATTTAGCACCGCGTTCGCGTGTAATGAGAAGGCGGTGCCAAATCTTACTACTCCTTGTAAGTCATGCAAGGGCGCCTTCAAATCACCCATGACGTGAACTCACGCAAAGCTAAAGCAGCAAAGTTCACGCTATTTTACGTGAAACATGAAAGAGCAAGCTGACGTCTACCGTTTCACGTAAACGGGGCGCTTAATCTCTCCAAGAAAGCATGAATTTACCATCAAAAGCGTGACTTTAAACTCTATCTATAGCGTGACGTGACGCACTACCTCATTATGTTGCCCTTCAGCTTGTCCTTGGATCATAACCTCAGTACCAACAACCATTTCAGTTTGCCCAGTTCCTTGGGAGGCGTTAGCATCGCCGGGGACTTGTATCAAACCGGTAGGATTATGGATCAAGTCAGCTGCCTGTTGAACTGCGGCCTGGCTGACAATCTGTTCCGCTAGTTCAGCGCTGATCTCTGGAATGGTGACTACGGAAAAAAGAAGACATAAAGGGAGGTTTCCTAACAAGTCTCATGGATAAATATTTTTGGCTGAACTTGTGCTGCTGGCTTAAATTGCTCTATCCAAACGTTTTACAGCCCATTTCGATTGTGTCGCAAAATCAGAAGCAAAGTAAACTCAACAAACAAACAGAACAGAGAAAACCATTACTTAACATCATATCAAAGAAGCTTACTAAAGCGCGGGAAAACGCTATTAGTCAAGGGACTATTGGTTTTACATCTGATTGGTTCAGAGCGTGGCGCAAGTTTTTTGAACCAATCACAGAGCATAACGAAGCCGCACCAAAGCAATCACAGATTTCTCGCGACACTCGAGGGGAAACTATTTCGACAAACAACAATTCAAAACAGACTTGGCTAAGGCGCATGCGCCCGCGTGTGATATTTTTTTATCTTGTCTATTCTGTTCGAGATAAAGTCAGTATTTTGTTTAGCAATAGTTTGATTCAGTGCTTTCTTTTGTTTGTCAAATATTTCCACCAGTGAATTTTTTCCCTCGCGCGTCTAAACATAACGCGAGAAAAACAAAAACAACATCAAAAACGTCAACAACACACGAAGCCGTGCAACTTTACCTGTTGTAATCTGAGGTTGTCCGGCGTCCTGTTCGCCTTCAGTACCGCTCACCCCACCGCGTCCAAGCCGCTGTGTTTGTACCTGATTCAGTAAATGCTGCGCTAAAAGCAACTGCTGAGCCAAAGTGATCTTAAACTCGCTTCCCGCCTGGTCTGCGCCTTGAACAACAATCTGTGGTCCCCCGGCCCCCTCGGTCACTTCTGCACTCAAATTGTGAGGGACAATCTCGCCAAGGACCTGGGTAACTTGTTGTAAGAGAGAAGTATCCGGGACTTTGGATTCTTGTGTCTTTGCTGTATCTGTGACTTCGCTCTAACGTTATAACGCGGAAAGGTTTTTAAAACTGTTAATCGTGCACAAATTCAATGATAATTCTTCACTTTAAAGCAAGACCTAAGCGATCCCGGATTTCTATCAATACTTAAATTAAAATTGCCACGGTCACTACACTACTCCTATCATGAAGTGTATACTAACATACCTCTTGCTCTTTGGCTGCCTCGGTTTGAAGTTCACCTTCAATATCAGTTTTCCCTGCCTCGTTCTCAAGTAGAGTTTTGCCTTCGTTCTGAATACTTTGGGCAGCAGAATCTGCCTCAATAGCTCCCAGCTCTTTCTGATTATCCACGTCCATATTTTGCCGAGAGGAGCCGTCGTCATATTTAAAGTCCGTCTGGCTCTCCTGACTCGCATGTTTAGCATGAGTGTTGAGATGATTTTTTAAATAATTGAGCCGAGTGAATTTCTTGTCGCAGTGTTCACAAGCAAATGGTTTTTCTCCTTTGTGGATGTTCAAGTGTCGTTTGTAAGTCGTCAGGTAGTTGAATTCTTTGTCACAAGTGTCGCATTTGTACGGACGGACCCCTGAAGAGAGAGACAGGGCATCGTTAGGGAGCTATAATACTGAGTTTATTGATTTGTCAATCAATACCTGTGTGTAGGCGAATGTGGTTCTTGTAACTGTCCAAACGTGTGAATTCTCTCCCACAGTTTTCGCACCTAAAGGGTTTAAAGCCTGTGTGAAGGCGGAGATGCCGCTTGTGACTTCCAAAATCTGAGAAAACTTTGTCGCAGTAGTCACACTGTCAAAGAAAGAAGACGTCATTAAAACCATGCTTCTTTAAGATCCACTAGGATTAGCCATGTTCATACTGGCAAGTTTTTGTCGTGTTCATATAAGAATTTAAAAAGGTTTTCCAGGAAAATCCCCCTTTCCCCAAACTGACAAGTAAGGTCTTTGCCAGTGTGGACAAAAATGTCATAATTTTCTTTAAAAAAACGACCACAAACTCACTTTAAATGGTTTCTCCCCCGTGTGAGTACGTGCATGTCTTTTCAGATCTCCTAGGTTAGCAAATCCATGGCCACACTGCTCACAGGTGTAGGGTCTTTCACCAGTGTGAACACGAATGTGCGTTTTCAAATTGTACGACTTGTTGAACTCTTTGCCACAGTATTCGCACGGATAAACTCTTCCTGTAAAGACAATCCCGCACAGTGTTTGAGATAAGCAAAAAGGAAACGTTAAGTGAAATTCGAAAGAGAGTAGTGGTCCAGCAATTGCTTAGGGTTACGTTTAGGTCATTCAGCAACTAATCCTTGCGAAATAGTAAATAGGGTGATGGTGGAGGTGGAGCAAAATACGAGGGAGGTCTGGGTTGGGGCCATACTTCAGGCGACCCGACCCAGACCTCCCTCATTTTTACACTCCTCCACGACCAACGTGTTGTTTCCCTTCATGTTTTCATGTGTGGACATGCTGTAATAAGAAACGTTGCAACAGATGACCCCACCACAAAAAAAAAAAAAACACAAAAAAAAAAAAAATACCATAACAAGCTGGTGAGAACTCAAAGCAAATGAAAGATGAAAGTAATCAAGGGGGTAAGCAGTAGCAGATCCAGTCCTTGAGCTATAGGGGGTGGGGAAGGGACTGTTTTTTTGGGGGGGGGTGTGTGTGTGTGTGTGTGTGTGTATGTGTGTGTGTGTGTATGTGTGTGTGTGTATGTGTGTGTGTGTGTGTGCGCGTATGTGCGTGTGTGTGCACCTGCTGGCTTTTCTTCCTTTTAATTTCCTTGTGATTTTTTTTTTACCCAAAATAAGGGGGGGAGAGCACCAGGTCCCTCCCCTTGATCCACCACTGATAAGTTTCTAAAGAAACTCTGTTGCTGTGTCTGTGTCAGTGGTGTACAAGATACTGGTAATTTTGTATCATCAGATCAAATAATGTAAATTGGCCTTCGTAAAGAGTTTTCCAAGCTGATGTTTTGAGCATTAACCCTAAGTCAGAGCGAAGAATGAAGGATTAACTCTCAGAATGTCAGTTTTAGAAACTCTCTACAGTTGCCAGTTTACATTATCAACTTGCTTGAATGAAAGTAGGCAAGCTCTAACACAGAATCACACAATCAAGAGACCCAATCACAACTGGATCAAGGTTGCATTTAAATCCCCATGAGGGAAAATTTTCTGGAATGATTGAGTCCATCAATATTGAATATATCAACAAAGTTGAAATGGTAAATTGGCCACCGTTACGATTATAAAGGCTGACATTTTGAGCGTTAGCCCTTCGTTGGAGCAACGACGTTAGCCCTTCGCTCCGATGAAGGGCTAACCATTACATTATTACATAATTTCCTTTCCATATTACATAATTGTAATGGTGGCGAATTTACCATTTCAACTTTGTTGATATATTCAAATTATTTCGTTACCCCCACCAATGCAGTCCCGAACAGTTTCTTTAGAAACTATCAGCCTTTATCCATCAATATTGGCTGATAGTTACAGACTGCCTTACTATTGCATATGTAAAATAATATCATTTCAATAAAATCAATTTTCTTGCGAACAGTTACCTCCACTTGAAACAATCCTGGTGCTAACTGCTAAAAGAAATCATTAGCCATTACAGTAAGTGTGAAATATCTTTTAACTGATAATTTAAAATAATTCATGAAAAGAAAAGATACTAGTATGAATCTCGTTCAATAAGAATAGCCTCAAAGACCTCTCAGAGGTGCTATGACAACTCTTATGGCCTTTCATTTCTCCACTAGCCTTCATAGTTATAACTGCCAAAAAGGAAAAGTTTGTGGTTCATTTCAGAACCAGATATTTTAACAAATTCTCATAGTAAGCAGGGGTTTCATTAATGTTTTCAATGGGAGGGCAACTGGTTTTCACAGGCAGGAAAAACGTTTTGAACTGAACTTCTTTATAAGATGAACTTTCCCACAGATGGTCAAACCAGGTGGGCAAAACTGTCCTCACGACCACTCAATTTGCCTGGTGCCCGGGCCCTTAATGAAACCCAAGTAAGTATCATATGAGATATATAGAGAACAGAACCAAGAACTCACATACTGATGCTAGGGTATAAAGGTCGGCACACACGAGGGGACTAGTCCCTGCGACTAGTCCGTGCGACTAATCCCGGCGACAAGTCTTTGAAGGGTTTACACGAGGGGACCGGTAGCAGGGACTAGTCCCTTAAGGCATTCACGCGAGGGCACTCAATTGAACAAGAACATAGGAAAATTAAGAGGCAAAAGATGTTTCTTAGTTTGGGGCGTTACACGAAAACAAAATTGGACTATTAAACATCAACGCAAATGAACTACACTTATTCAGTCGGATGATTCATGCTTATATGTGTTCCGTTCTCGTTTTGTTTTTTATTTTTAACAGACACAGAGTCAAATTGGGTAAAAATTCCATCAAAACGGCTCCAAGACATCTGTATATGTTTACAAAACTAGAAATAGTTTTTTATTCATCAGTTGTAGAAATCTAGAATTCAGGGAGGATTCATAGAAACTGCAATGTTTACAAATACCGTAAGTCACGCATCATACTGACCCGTGATTGGCTTATTTACCGTTTAGTCGCAGGGACTGGTCGCACAAACAGTTCACACGAAGGGACAAACATTTGTTTCATGCGACAAGTCCCTGCGACTGGTCGCACGAATTCAAACCAGTTTGAATTCGTGCGACCAGTCGCAGGGACCAAATTTTGGTCCCTGCGACCATAGAAATGTGTAGTTCACACGAAGGGACTAGTCGCATGAAACTGGTCGCTGGGACTAGTCGCAGGGACTAGTCCCCTCATGTGTACCGACCTTAAGGGTTTAATTGACCAAAAACCAACCTGCTGTGGAATTTGCTGACCCAGACAAAATAGCTACATCTTCATTCTCCAGCTGAGCATGCACTTGCCCAGTGGTGTCCATGACACCAGATGGCTGCTGCATGTTCTGCGCAGCTGAATGAACTTGACGTAATACCTCATTTGCTTCTTCATCTGGAACTTCAGCTTGTACAATCTCCATGACTGAATGAGGAGAAGAATATCATCAGTCGGATCAACAATTATGTAGAAGTGATGTTTTAGTACGGTAAATGGTTTGAACCCGGGGGGGGGGGGGGGTAAAATGTGGAAGTGTAGTGTGATCATCCAGGTGAGTGTAGTCCTGAGAAGGACTGTTGTCAGTGGTGGTGACTGACATTTTGACAACCTGTGTGGCAGTCATCATCAGAGTCGAATGAGTTCTCAAGTGTTCCTTGACTTTGATGATGACTTCCGCACAGGTTGTCAAAACGTCAGTCACGACCACCGACAACAGTCCTTCTCAGGACTACACTCACACAGACAATCACACTACACTTTCACAGAAGTGATGTTGATCCAACAAATGTGTAATTGCACATTTTCCAAATACAGAGCAGAAAATCCAAATTATTTTTTTAACCCTTTCACCACCTTGTATGACCAAGACAGAATTTCTCATTACTGACAATATCAATACAATATCAAGCAGACAAGTACTGAGGATAAAGAAAAAAATTAATATCAATTGAAGGAGTTATTTAATAAAGTTGATCCAATGGCAAATTCTCTGAAGAAACATCATAAGAACTATAGGGCAGACAGTAAGGGGAATTACTAAATGAGATCTTGGGAGTGATATGGTTAAGCTAGCAAATTTACCTTGTGAGGCTGTTGTCTCTACATCACAGTGATGCCCAACATTTATCACTGTAGCTTCAATCGTTTCACAACTTATCTGTTGAATCTGTGACATCTGTGACAGCACGTTTGCTGCAGTAGCTTCCTCTTCACTTGACATGGCTGTAACTCTTTCTTGACCATGAAATCACTTTGAAGAGAAGTTAAAGACAGTTTAAAGAATTTAAAGCTATTTTACGAGTACATAATCATTACTCTAATCAGGGCAACTGGGGAGGATCCAGGATTTAGTCAAGAGGGGTTTGGAGAATTGTTCCCTTTCTGAGGGGTCCAAGATTTTGAAAATTAGGTCTCCAGAAACATGATTTCCAGCGTTCTGAGGGAAAATTTAGGGGGTTCGATCGAACCACCCCTGCATGGATCCACCCCAGGGCAGTAGATAAATTACAAAGGGTATAAAAACTGAAAAGGTTTGGCTTGGAAGGAGAGAGGCAGCTACCACGCTTTTCAACAAACCTTTGCACGGTGAACTCAAAATGACAAAGTTCTAGTTTGAGGCCTACACATAGCTGAGGAAAGACTGTTGTGTCACAGTCTATTGCCAAGTTACTGTAATGCCACAAGACCTCTCCTCCTCGCAAGAAAATTTAATAAACTGCGAGAGAGAAGAGCAGAAGTACTCCCGTACTCTCCATGTACCTGGTAACTTCATTATGCAAAGACCAGGAAGATTTCTGACAATATGTTAGGCCACTCAAAGCAGACATTTTTCTTTTCAGATTTACACAGTAAAAGACAAAGACCCACTTGAGTTACATACAGCTGTACATATATACCTCTACAGCATTCTTTGGTTGTAGACTCAAAAATATCTATAATGGCTGGGATTAAAGATACACCTGCATAATGCTGCACTGCAAATTTGATTTGCTGAAATCTTTTTCTTTTTTTTTTCATCAGGCTTCTAAAATAAGTTGGGAAAGTTGTTAGAGATTGTTTTTTTTTTCCAAGTACATAAAATTTCAGCAAAAATATTGGCATATGGCACATTTAAAATGTTTATATATTTGATGTAGTGTCAAAATAAGGCATATGTGCATAGTTTTAATAAACTTAATGCCTAGCAGTCAAAAATTAATACAGAGTTTCCACTGAAAGGTTCTTTTAAACTTCTTAATAGTATAAGATGTTTGTTTAAAAATGTAGAGTAATTACAAGAATTTTCTCTTTTTTTGACTTTTTTTGATGTATATTGGTTTTCAACACTTAAAAAAAAAACATTTCTGACCCAGAAGTATCCACAAGTTCTAAAAATTCGTCAACTGAAAAAGTCTTAGAGATCACTTGACATTACCAAACCACTGGACACTTCTTTAGGTTGCCTGAAGTATTCTGTAGGGATTTGGTGAATATTTATAACTACCGGAGCATTTAATCTATTTGAGACTAGTACGCCCAGACACCGGGCATTTAGCCTTAATTCGTAGTTTACTGCATGCAGATGGTTACAAAACTGTGAATAGTTTCACCTGCGATTGGAGACATGCAAAAAAAAAAAATATATATGACAGAGACAAACTTATCAGTCTGAGGGTTCTTTCGTAATATCTCACAAAACTGTCTTTACTATTTATGAGGAAATGTTGACCAGGAACAAGAATGAATATAGATCTCAAAGTTGACAGGTTATATTTACAATTAAAATCCAGTCAAGTTTGTTAGAGAATTGACCATAATTTAAACTTTATTTTCCCCAGTTCCGACACAAGAGTAGAAAACGGATCAAACAATATCCTTCGTTGCCGAACAAACTTTGTAATAAACCGCCTTCTATACATCCCTTTCCTTGTTGCAAAATGCGCGCCATGTTTATGTATAAGATCAACTGATTTTCAATGACCGTTTATCGTTACGAATTCAAAATGTAAACGGAAGAAAATCAGTCGCTGCTTCTGCTGCATACATTTTAAGAGGAAACATCAACAGAACTTTTTATATCGCGGTAGAGGCTGTCATTGATTACACATGTTGCAGGACTACACATAAACGGAAGAAAAAAGCTCATCTTCCCAAACAACAATGTAATGGACAACAGCGCAACACACTGCATCGAAATTCGATGCTTTTCCTCGGAAATTCCCGATAAAATCCGGATTAAATGAAACAGGACAGTCACAAACATCGTTGATGGTTCAAATCCTACCTCCAAAAGGACAGAAAGTAGAAATCTTGCTATGTCGCCGCGCCTTTCCAATGTAAAGCAAAGATGGTGGACGCTAAGCAAGCGTGGTTCCTTTGCGAAAAACCGACTCCTTCCCGAAATGCACCTCAACTTAGTGTCTTCAGGATGGCGGCGTTGGCAAAGCGTCGCATTCAAAGCTAGAAATGGTAAGTTTCGACTCTATTTTGCAGTATTTTGAATAATATTTTATAAAAATCTATCTATTTTATGTTTCCAGCTCGGAATACGTGGTTTCGTTTCACGATCATTAGTTCTGTTCGGTAATCGCATTCCCTTGCGTGGCATAACTCGCCTACGTCACTGGTTAGTTCGCTAACATGATTGGTCGACTCGCCTACTCCCCGTATCTATTTAACTCGCGTCTTTCAGCGTACGCGTTTGTTTCTTCGGTGACTTTACCGTCATTTACCCGCCCTTTTACCTCTTTTGTGATCACGGAAAAGAAGCGGAAAAGAAGGATCGAAATCTCTTTACGCGTTCCTCTCGCGATCGGTTTCAAAACGAAGACAAACTTCTGATATCCGGAATTATAGGGATTTACTTATTGAGGTCGTGCGTAATTTTAAACCGCGAAGTCAATATTCTGAAGTCAAGGTCTCGTTTTACTCCAGCATCAACTGGCTGTGATTTCCTAGCATGAATACTATAGTAGAAGTAGTTCCTGAGGGTGAAGTAACCTGCTTTGAGTATGAGGTATCCACTCAACTGCTGACTTTAATAGGTAAGTTGTGGAAATCATTTGAATTACATCTGTTTGATTGTGCATCAAATTCAGAATTTCTCTGTATCCTAAGTGTAATCTTGCTTTTTGTTTTCTTTTTTTTCTGCATAAGCAGAGCCTTTTGCAACAGCAGAGACACCTAATCATCTTTCAGATGCCACTGAGCCTAGAGCCACAGAATCTGGTGCCATAACAGACCCACCTACCCATCCATCAGATGCTGCACAGCACATTGCCTCCAAGTCTGACGACTCCAATCTTTCGGCTGAGGCAGAGCCTGCTTTGGAATCAGATCCTTCAGTAGCACAACCTTTTGATCTTTCAGATGCTGCATGGCCTGCCTCGGAGCTATATACAGCAACAACACCTCCTACTGATCTTTCTGTAGCAGGGGAACCAGATATCAAGTATTCATTGTGTCAAGTAGACCCAACCACTCCTGTCCTTCCAACACATGTTCCGTTGACCTTCACTCTTGTGGAGAAAGCAACTAAGCGAAGAGGAGATAGACTGATTGACAGCATGGGCTTCTCCTATAACATACGCCGCAAAGGAGCTAAAACAACCTGTTGGCAATGTACCATTAGGAGGAAAGGGTGTTACTGTAAAGCTGGAGTAGTGGAAAGAAATGGTGTCTTCACCTTTGGAAATTTTTCTCATAATCATGAGCCCCCAAAACCAAGAGCCAAAACACCCTCACGGAAGACCAAGACTAAGGCAAAGGTAGTAGTGGAGCAGTTTAAGCCTGAGCCAACCACTACAGATGAGGTATTACACTTCTACTAGTTTAGCTCTTTTTTCATTAACCTCCATGAGTGTACACACTGTAACTAGAATCTAATTTATATCTCAATGCAGTTTCACCACTGAATCAAAAAGTAAGGTCAGGAGAAGAAAGGAAATGATCACCAGTGAAAATAGTTCTTGATTCTTAAACATATTCTTTTTGTCAGTACAAGGCTGTGCTCTAAGGAAGATTGAATGGAGCCCAGTGCTCTGAAACTGTGAAATCAAGGGTGCCCTGCATATGCTTTGTATAAAAAAGACTAAAATTCCTGAGTTGCCCAAGAGCAAAAGTAAGGTGCCAAGGGCCACCAGTCACTGCTAGACCACAGCTTTGCTGTAGTACAGTGGAACCTTGATTTAACAAACCTCTATATAAGGAAGTCCTCGGTATAACAAAGAATACTTCAGTTTCAGCCCAACTAAAGTTTTAGTAAAATGTATGCCACAGAACCTCAATATAACGAACCCTTGATATAACAAACCAAATTCCCCATTCCCTTGGCACTTTATTAAACTGAGGTTTCACTGTATTGGAAATGTGCAGATACCAGTGTGGAGAATATGCATACTGATCTTAGGCTGTAAAGGGTCAATACTTCTCTCTGAAATCTTCTTTTAGCTAGGGCCTCCTCTTAAAATACTTTTATTATAACTTTGTCGTCATCTTTTAAGCACCCTCCCAAGGCGATTCTATCAACAATTCTTTCAACTTTCTTTCTTTCATTCTTTCTTTACTTTTTTTTTCTTTCTTTCTTTTTCCCCATTGTATGTTTATGTAGCCCTATAAAGATTACTTAATTTATCACATTCTTTATTTTCAATGATTTTACTTGACTTTTTGAACAGGTGTTTCAAGAAAATCTCCAGCCTGCTTCTACTGTATTCCAAGCATTGCCTGAACCTTGTGGCAGCATAGAACATTCATTTACAGAAGTAAACCATAATGCCACACAGCTGCTACCTAACAATAACCAGTCTGGTTTAGTTGAATCAGTTATTCAGACTTCACAGCCTACCCCTGTACCTCCAGCAAATGTTCCTTTGACATATCACCTTGTGGAGGAAGCATCCTTGCGGAGAAGGAACAAACTGATTGATAGTAAAGGCTTCTCCTACAATGTTCGTCGTATAAAAGGTGTTAAAACTTACTGGCAATGTAGCGTGAGGCCAAAAGGAAACCACTGCAAAGCCACAGTGCTCGAGCAAGATGGATTGTACACTTTTGGCCAACACCCCCACAACCATGGTACCTATTCAGGAACCCTAACAGCTGCTCAGATTGTGTCCACCATTAAAACAAAGGCATTGGAAGATTTATCAAAACGAGCTTCAGTCATTGTTAGAGAGGTATTTCTTTCAGTCTTTCTATTTCTATGTGTTTATGAGCTTACTATGTCCCAATGTCATCAGCTGGAAGTTACAAGAAGGAGTAAAAAAAATTTCTACTACTGTGGGCATAATCTTAGGGAAAAGACATCACTTATTGCCAGGGGAGGGTGGAGAATTTTGGGGGAATCACATGCTTTTCAGGGAGGATGGAAGGAGGGTCAGTTCTTGGTAGTACTAATGAGGAACTTTACAACTTTGACTAACAATTGACCACTGATGAGAGGACAATCAACAGAGCCTTATGGAGGATTAGGTGTCAAATTTTATCACGACACAACAAATATCCCCTGACCCCCCACCTCGGGTGATAAATAATGAATAGTCCCTTAGTCAGGGGCAGGTAACCCCCTACCCCCTGCCTCCCTTCCCCCTACCCCCTGCCTCCCTTCTCCCCTACCCCCTACCTCCCTTCCCCCTACCCCCTGCCTCCCTTCCCCCTACCCCCAGTCTCCCTTCCCCCTACCCCCAGTCTCCCTTCCCCCTACCCTGCCTCCCTTCCCCTACCCCTTGTCCCCCTACCTCCCTCCCCCCCCACGGCAAATAATTGAGTTTTCCTTTCCCATTTACACTTGGTGGCCTGGCTCTTTTAATCATTACAGTAACTACAATTTTTATTTTAAACAGACTCTTCAGGAAGCTCTACCTATAACCTCTGTATGCCCGGCTTTGCCTAAAGTCGACCATATAGTGCGTGCAGTGAATCGCTTGCGTCAGAAAATGAGGTCGGAGGATGTGAAAGACCTCAATTTCTCCCTAAAAGAGGACGTCATTCCACCAGGTTTTTACCAAGGGGAGGTGAAAGTAAAGAAGCAGCGTCACCTTATTTTTGCTACAGAACAACAGCTGAATCTCTTGGCTGCAGCAAAAAGTTGGTACATTGACAGAATTGACAAGATGGTCAAAGTCCCCTTTCACCAACTGATATCAATTAGCACTTTTGTAATGTCTGTGGAGTCTGCAAAACAGGTGCCATTAGCATTTATCTTAATGTCTTCAAGGAAAAAGAGAGATTACAAGAAGGTTAGTGTGCATAAGACTCCCTTTATCCTGGCCTACAACTCCCAAGATCTGATTGTTAACTCTTCCCTCTGGCTGCTACACATTTCCTTGTGAATTTGTGTCAAGAATTTGGAGTTAGATCCAGATAACAACTTCTACCTGATTATTTTGAGTAGTTATTCTCATTACCTTTTTTCTGGGTAATGTATGGATATTATAGGGAGAATTTACTTCTCAATCAATCCTCAGTCTTTCTTTTTCAATTTAAGCAATTGTCAGAGCTCTCTTTGATTGAGAGTCCTTGCATCAAAACCAAATTTGCCATGACAACCAATTTGAGCAAAGAAAAATTCAATTTATATGCTAATTGTAAGCCAAAAAAAATTTCCTTCTTTAAGTGCATTTTTGTTCCTTTATCTACAGATTTTGAGAGAGATGATCCATCTTCTACCTGGGGAATGGCTTCATGTGCAGTTTGTTACAGCAGATTTTGATGAGGCATTGTGGGGTGCACTACGGTGTGTCGTCCCACATGTAAAGCTGCAGGGATGTGCTTTTCACTGGACCCAGTCTGTGTGGAAAAAGGTAAACTATGGATCTTTCAAGTAAAGCTTCGCACACATGTACCGGGTATCATCATCATCTGTGCCCCTTGCACCAGTAGTCACTTACATAAATTGCCATTAAGCTTTCTGACTGACCCTCTCTTTTCTGTTATGCCAGCCCAAGTACTCATTATCCCTTCCACCAAACCTTCCCCCCTCTGCCCACCCCTCCCCACAATCATCTGGGAGAAGTTTGTCTTGCAAAGGACTGTTTTTGAGACAGTGATTTATGATTTCCCTCTCTGGTAGTCAAAACATCCTTTGTTGACAATCTTTTTCAGGCCAACTCTCACCTAGATTGTTAGACTACCTGATCATTTTTACCAACATGATAACCCGTTCAGGACATTTAGAGAAGCACAGAAAAAAAATGAAAAATCACTTGCCTCCAGCTCATGTTTTACAAACAGTAGAAGTGTTCTCACAACATTCTGCTGGTTCATTACATCAGTAAGAGTGCCATCTACTTAATTTTAAAGTGCCAGTAAACTTTGATTTTCTCTGGGTTTAAGGGCACTTGTCGTATCTTAGTGATTTTATAAACTGATTTAGATTGTTTAAATTATATCTTCATTTTTTTCATATTTGGTGGTTTATTACTAACACCAGTTAATTGATAGAAAGTGCTCTCTACTGAGTTTGTAATAATGATTAACCAATTTTGTATGAGTTTAAGGGGCACTTGTAGTATCTCAAAAATTTCATAAACTGATTTAGACCGTTTTCATATTTTCCTTAACTACAAAGACTAAGAGTTTGTTTACTTGTATTTTATCAGATGCAAGATCTTGGTCTGCAGTCATTGTGCACAGATCATAATGGTATGCACAAGTACCTTAGGAAACTTCTTGCATTACCCTTACTGCCTGGCAAAGAAATTTCTACTCAGTTCCAGCGACTAAAACTACAGGCAACCACAGAGACACTTTGGGAACTAATAAACTACATTGAGGACACATGGATCACCAACATTGCTTATCCTATTAGGGATTGGTCTAGCTATCATCAGCCAATTAGAACTATGGATGACATTGAAGGCTGGCAGAAAGTTCTCAATGGTGAAACCAGTAGAAAGTGCCAAGTTCCTTTTTACACTTTAGTTCAATCACTGTATCAAGTGGCCCAGATTTCTGTTCAAAACATGCAGTTGGTAAGCAATAAAAAGTTGATCAGAATTCAAGGTCAGGATTGCCATCACTTGCAGAAACCAATCAGTCAGTATTGGACCGAGTATAGGAAAAAGGAAATAACAGCAGCAAAACTTCTAAAGCTCTGTTCAAAGCTGTCTGGATCACCCCCAAACTGCTGTCAGTCCTGACTTAAATAAATAATAAATAAATAAATAAATAAATGATTTAACAATGGACATCCACTGGGTGGCTATTCTTGTCCACTGTTCCAGATCGAATTGGAATTTGGAATGTTGGTTTTTCAAAAATTTCTTTCAAATATCATGAGATTTTAACCATTCATTAAAAAAAGCTTGTAATTATTTTTGTCACTGATGTTATTTATTTACCAGCAGAAGCTTTTAACCTGCCAGTAATATGTAGAAGCTTACTTGCAAATGATTTGTTTCTCAATTTCTTTTGTCATAATTAAAACATCCTTCTTCTTTTTTTTTTTTTTTTTTGCGTTCTGTTTTGTATCTTGTAAATATTTTTCATAGGAAGTTGTATATTGCAGTTGTGTATTCAAAATGTTATCCGGTCATCCGTAAATACATATGCAGGTATTCTTTCAGAAGTAGTATTTGTTGTATCAAAAACTCTTACACCATTGATAAGGTTCTTTACCTTTTCCAGAAAAAAAAAAAGATTTCACTCAAGTAAAAGAGAAATATGATATATTACAGTTTAACAGTACTTAGCATTAACAGTGCGGTTGGGGTTAAGAGAATTGTTAATATTTTAATATTTATTAGTTCTACAGAGTTGCAAAACATGCAATTTAAGTATTCTATTTGTTGCAAGATGTACCACCTCTGTTTATGTTGAAAGTATTGTTTGTAATGATTATTATTATTGCAGTATGTGAGGTTGTAAGTGTTTTTTCATTGTTGCTAGAAGTATTAGTATTGTTAATTGTGGTAGTTACCATACTATATTATTGCCTAATTCCAGTATGGTAACAATGCAATACGGAAAGTGGGGTAATTTTTCTTACTCATGATAGCCACAAAGTATCCGAAAGAAATTTCTCTCGTGTTTGGCTCGTCACGCAGTTTATTCTTTCTTCCTTGCGAGGCTAGTTCGTTTTGAGAACACAATAAACGCGCGCGTGGAATAGCAAATCCCTTGGGCTCTGGCGCATGTGACTTTTCGCGCATTCATCCGTGCGACTTGTTCCCAGGTTTCTGTCCTCCCCCATGGTAAGAGGAGCTTGGCATCGAGATTGTCACTCGCGCCAATCGAGCGCGTGCTACAGAGCTAACTTTTTTCGTGCATTTGGCGTCGCCCCATAAAGTTATTATTGTCTTTTCATCACGCATAGTAGCCTTCGTAGCCTCACTTTGGAGTGAAAATCCTATTGATTTTAAACATTTTGTCGAGGCGAGAAGGGCTACTTCAAATAAGTATTAAAAAATAACAACTAGGCCTGGCGGTAAAAGGGAAAGCGAGACGTCTTCGTAACAAGGACTTTCAGCACTGATTTTATTACGGGATAACGGGTTGAACCGAAAACTAACGCAAATAGCAGATAAGTGTTGGTAACTTAAACATATTAGAAACAACTTCTTGGGAAAAAAAAAACAAATGAAACGAAAAAATACATTAGGTGGAGCAGCTCTCGCCTCCCACTGCTGTGGCCTGGGTTCGAATTTTGGACTTGGTGTCTGGTCCTTGCTCCGAGGGTTTTTCTCTGGGCCTTCTAATCTTCCCCCACAGCAGCCCACATTCTAAGTTGTAATTCGAGATGGGAACGGTGATTAAGAAGAAGCGGTCAAAAAGTTGCAACAACAGTTGGACCACTGTGATGAAAAATGTCATTGTCGATAAGAGTACAGAAGAACACGCTAAACCACTGACGATTTGTTAAATGGAAAAGACCTCTTGAGCTGACAACTGCGCTTAGTGCGACTTCTAGAGAAACTGACTGAAAAAAAGTGAGACTTTGCTAAAATGTAGCTGGGTCAATATACTGTCATTAGACCCCATTATTACGTGCGGTACAAAAGCGCGTGAAATTGAAAGTGTAACAGACGATCGAAAAACGACAACAAAGTTAACAAAAACGGTAACGGGAAGGTATGAGAAAAGAAACGAATTATAAATAATTCCAAATCTGATTAGAAAGCATTTAGATCTTCCAATGGTAATTCTTAGAGAGGTCTTGGACTAACGAAATTTGTGTTAATTAACATTTCTTAGGTGAAGCTGTTTTCCGTGGAAAGCCTATTTGGAAATACTAAATGACAGTTTTGAAACCTTAACCAATTACCACGATGATCTCACGAGGGGCGAAAATTGCTTTAGGAGGAGCGTTCTGTTTCGCCTCTGCTATAATTTGGCTGGTGCATGAAATGCAAACTGCTGATCGTAAGAGGCTCAGAGAAGGTGTTATCAGAGATTTAGAACGACAAGAGAAAAAGAGAAGAAATCTGGAGGAGTTAGAACAACAGATTGAACTAACAAAGAAGTTACAAGAGCAGAGAGACAAGTGACCTTTTATTTACACCCAAAGAGAATACTGCGGAACTTTGAGGGGACCATAACTTATTTGTCTTGGGAATGAAATAAATATACTGGGCAGTTTTGGTAATTTAAAAGGGCGGCAAAGATGAGAGATCTTTATGGAACAAAATGTTATTTAAAATAAGCTTGCAAGCTCTTGTTCCAGCTACTTTTTAGTCACGCTATTGAACGTTTTTTAGAGTAAAAATTATCATGTGATTTGCTGAGGTCTCCTTTTTTAATTATTTTTAATTATTCGCCGGGCTTCGAGTGGACATAGAAAGTCGTATCGTCAGCATATTGATAACAATCGCATTGTTATTCCTTCTGAAGATCAGCAACGTAGAGATTAAAAATTACTGGACCAAGAATGGAGCCCTGCCGGACGCAGGACGCCAATTTCAACTGTAGCCATGTCCGATTTTCTATCATCTATTTGCACCACCTGTCTTCGATCCGTAAGATAATCAACCATCCATAGTAAGAAATCCTTAGAGAAACCAACGTTATGCATCTTGGTAAGGACAGACTTGAATTGGACGGTGTCAAATGCTTTGCTGTAATCTGCACAAACCATTAATGTCACCTCCCCTCTGCTAGACGCTCGTATCAGGGCATCTCGAATTCCTAATAGAGCACTGGTAGTGGAATGTCCCTTGCGGAACCACGAGATGGTTGGAACAATAAGAGCTTCCTCGTTTATGTATTCAACAAGCTGGTGGAGCACTAAGCGTTCAAACACTTTAGAGAGCGTTGATAGGATAGACACGGGGCGGTGATCTGTATCACATCGAGGTTCACTAACCTTAGGGATCGGAGAAATTCTTGCAATCTTCCATAGTTTAGGAAAACTCGATGTCACAATGCATCTGTTAATTATGTGCGTTATAGGGCCAGAGATGTAATCCTTTGCCAGTTTCACAAACTTCACCGCTATCTGATCCATGCCAGTCGACGTGTCAGAACGAAGTTTACTTATTTCTTGATCCACATCTTGTCTCGTTACACAACGCAATTTAAAAGAAGAGCGGAATTAGGTCTGATCTTTCGTCTGGTTTGGTGCTCAATGTTCTTTCATTAGTTTTAATAAAGAATTCGTTCAGTCTATCCGGATCTGCTTGAAGACGTTTGGGGCTGGGATGGAGAATACGATGAATATCTCTCCAGACTTCCTCAGGTCGTTTTGAAGAGAGCGCGTTGATTACGAACGACCATTTGGACTTATTAATTGTTGATTTAAGTTTGTTACGCACTTCTCTAAACGTATCCCAAGAATCATCAGTGTTGTTTTCATGAGCTTCACGTCCCAATTTATTACGCTCCGCCTGCAACTTGCAAATCTGATCGGAGTTCATCCATGGTGCAGGTGAGCGTGTCACCTTTATCCTCGTATCCACTGGCTGACTGCCTGGCACAAGCTGCTATTTCTCCCATCGTGAGAGAACCGGTAGCTGGCTCCAGGCTGATCCAAGAATAACGGTGTTTTTCTTTTTCGGGAGCGAGCACAAGTTGAGCGCGGATCGAGCGAGAAACAATCAGGACTTAGCGTGAAAAAGTCGTTCGCAGTCTTGTGCGATTCATCAATTGCGTTCACCTTATTCTTATATATATATATATGTATACATACATACATACATACATATATAGGTTAATTGACCACTCCCTATAGGGGTTTTTCAGGGCCAACACCCACCCATCCTACCCAGGGGAGGACTTCCACCACACAGCAATCTCGTTTGTGGAAAATTAACGTCTCCTACCCCTAACCCTGCAGGAGACGGGACCTACGGTTTATTCGTCCTTATCCGAGAAGACTAGAATATCTATCCATTTCTTGATTATAGAAAGGTAGCAAATTCTCTTCAGTTATTTTAAGACCTTGAGTATTGGTCCAGCCGGGGCTCGAACCCTCGACCTCCCGCACAGCACAATCCGGCGCTCTAACCAATTGGGCGGTTAGAAAACTAACAAATATGCCTGTTCGACATTTTAGATTAAAGAAAGGAATTTTTATTTGTCAGGATAAAGTCGTGGACTTTTAAAAAGTAATGTCCAAGAAAGCCATCTAGTTTGCAAAAGGAAACTGCACAATACTGAGTGGATTAATATTGTTCAGTTAACGTGATAAGGGTTTAAAAATTCCGTGTGGCATGAATAACTAGTCATAACTTCACAGCCAGTCTCTGGATAAATTTCGGGTGGCAGTCGTGCAGTTCATTAATTTATGTTGAGATAGTCAGCCTGTGTGTCTGTCATTATAATAATTCCCGCTTCAAGTTGAGTTTCAAGGTAGGTGAGGGGCAATATTCTTTATTTTTCAACTATTAACGAAATGAAACAATTTAACATTCAATATCGATGAAGGTCTAAGAAATTCCAAAGTTTGTTAGACTTGACACAACACCCAATTTCTGATCGCTGCCATCGAGAACAAGATTTGAAGTTTCGGGATGATTCGCTATGTACATTTGTAGGTATTTAATCACTTTCACCAGAGTGTGGTGAGGGTCGCACAACAGAGCGAGGCTCCAAATTAAGTGCGCCCTATATCCCACCCATCCCACCCCAGGGGAGGACATCCATTACACAGTAATCTCGTGTGTGGGAAATTAACGTCTCCTACCCCAACCCTGCAGGAGACGGGACCTCCATTTATTCGTCCCTATCCGAGAAGACTAGAATATCTAACCATTTCTTGATGTTATAGAAAGGTAGCAAATTCTCCTCAATTATTTTAAGACCCTGAGTGTTGGTCCGGCCGGGGTATCTTACGGAGAATGTAAATGTTTATGCCGCTTTTAGCAGAAATCAACATGCAATCTTTTATATCAGTCCTTCAATTTCCTTTTACCATCAAGTGCGCCATAATTTGTTTCTTCGTGCCTTCTTGTTAATGCCATGTAAATTCGTGATCTCATTCGGGAAATCTTATGAAAAGTTACAACAGAAAATAATGTCTTTAGGGAATAAAGAGGTTTGACATTTTATAAACATGTACGTCAAAATACCGTGATAATATCATTCCAGGCATGAAATTAATTCGAACTGTTTGCTGGCAAAGAAATTTCTAGATCTCTTACTGCATATTAACAACTTGCAGTTGAGATTTAAAAAAAATAGTTTTGACAGTAAACGAAGCCTATTGAAATGATTTTTGTGAAGGACCTTAGGTTCTAAGATGTACATCCATCCTATGGCATCCGAGTCCTAGATTTGTTGGTTTCCGCATTTCTTGGATACAACATTTGACGCTCGAGAGGGAAATATTTTAGTTTTATTTACTAAGTGCTAGGACATGGCATCCCAACAGAAAGGAAATTCAAAGCGTACATAGATAAGATTTCACTTGAAGTTGTGTAACCACTTTCCGTATTCCATGATTTTGACATGTACAATTAATAGAGCCAGTACCCATGTGCGATAAAGTATGACGAAAGACCTTTTTTTCCCTTCTCTCTTACATACATAAATCCCTGTTTAATTTTACTTAAGATATATGGTTGATCAAAAATAAATCTCTCTTCGGATTTTGGTTGAGGATAGCAATCTCCAGAGCTTCCGCAGCCTATGGCTCTTCAGCCTTTTGCGGACGAGCAGCTGAATTATTTCAAATTTGCCTCCATTGTACTCAATGAGTTCCCCATTGGTTTACGTCAGACGTTTAAATCAATGTGGGACAACTTAATTGGACATCGTCCCGGATATCAACTCTGGGATGACTCCACGGTGGTAAGAAATTTGTTTCTTGCTGAAAAAGGTGGAAAAACCAAAGTCTCTACACACCTATCTTATGAAGAATGGGATTGCACAGCTCTGTTCCAGGCCACCATACATGCTAGGTCATTTGCTACGCCAGATAGCAAAGGTTATTACAGGACACTTGGTGAACTGTACGTAAGGTACCATAAAGTACCTCCTGGAAAGTTCCATGCATATGTTGTGAGTCCAAGTGGAAGTAGAGCCGAAACCTTCGCTCTTGCGATTGATCAGCTTCGACTATTAAGAAACACGCTTTGTCACTCTGACAGGTCTGAAATTGATAAACCAACCTTCGACCAATACGTGAAGCTCGCTAAAGAAGCATTCAAAGCTGTTGGTGTCAAGACAGATCCCATCGATGCTACCGGTGGATTGGCGGAATCTGACTTTCCCACCAAAGAGGTTCGCAGATTGGAAGAAAGTCTTCGACAGGAGACCAGATCGTATATCGAGTGTCTCGAAGAATTAAGACCAACTGTCGAGTGTCTCGAAAAGGTGAGATCAAGTGTCGACGAATTAATAGCACAGGGGAATGTCATCAAAGGAAAAGTCGAAGACCTTGCTTTATTGGAGCAAAAAATAGACGATCTGAAACAAAATAGGAATCAAGACCATACACCAGGTAAAAATTTATTATTAATTAATAGCTCTGACTTTTAAAGGGAAAAAACTTAATCATGCAAGGCAGCAGAGTATTCTAATCGCTACTTCCATAGACAAGAGGGATACAAGCGATTTTTTCTCCTTACTTAAATAGCATTAATTAATTTAAGAGCACAAGAGCATTTGATCATCTGCAAATGGAATCTGCGCACTACAAATATTAAACTATTAAACAACTACCTGTTTCCTTGAAATCCGCCTCCCGGTTAGCTACCGCCTCCCGGTTAGCTCAATGGATAGAGCGCTGGACTGTTGTGCGGGAGGTCGAGGGTTCGAGCCCCGGCCGGACCAACACTCAAGGTCTTAAAATAATTGAGAAGAATATGCTTCCTTTCTATAACATCAAGAAATGGTTAGATATTCTAGTCTTCTCGGATAGGGACGAATAAATGGAGGTCCCGTCTCCTACAGGGTTAGGGGTAGGAGACGTTAATTTCCCACGCACGAGATTACTGTGTGATGGATGTCCTGCCCTGGGGTGGGATGGGCGGGTTAGGATTGATTGTAAAGTGCTGTTGATCTGTCATTGTAAATAGCGCTCTATAAGTGATAAATTGTAAATTGTAATTGTAATTGTAACGTATAGAGAATGTCTATCAAATAGTTTTCCAATGCTCTGATTTCAACTTCTTGAGCAAGAGTACCACCTTAAGCTACCTATTATTTTTATGATTTGTCCAAGGAATAAACCCCCACTTACTATATTTACTGCCTCTGTGACTCACATCGGATGAGGTTGGAGAACACCATAGAAAAAGCACGAAGCTTGTGGCACCTCAAAAACAAAAACTTATGTTCAGATATTTTATGGTACCGTATAATGATCCCTTTTTGTGATCACTATTTTCATTTGTTTTCCAAACCAGCGTGATTGCAACTGGCTCGTTTACGATCCTTTTTTTTTTTGTTTCTTTCAAGATTCAAAGCCATTCATTCCACCATCAAGTCTTCCTTCAAAGATTCCACACTTCACTGGCCGTCAGAGAGAGTGTGAAGAGATTAGCAGTCACTTGACTTCCAAAGGTACCCGGATCGTGTCGTTATGGGGCTCGCCTGGTTTTGGTAAAACTTCTGTAGCAACTACTGTCGGACATCAACTTCACTCTGGAGGACTACCTGTGTACTTCTTCTCCATGCGAGGACTCCCGTCAAAAGCAGATCTGACTTGGAAGCTTCTGAGCTTCTTTAAAAGACACTCCTCGACAGATCAAATACCTCAGGGAATGTCCATATACGATGAACTTTCACTCTTTCTAAGCGAAATTTCAGATGAATTTGTGATGATTCTCGACAACGCTGATGACTTACTCGAAAGTGGAGTTCCGAACGTGAGAGAAGATTGCATAAAATTCCTTGAAGTCATCGTCAGTCAAGTTCAAAATGCATCATTTCTTATTACGACAAGGGAATCTCTCGAGTTCATGGATGTGCATTTCCAAGGCCATCACCCAGTGAGAATACGACCCTTAGACGAGTTCTTTTCTCAAAGTTTAGTGGGTGGATTACTTCCAAGTGCGACAATGACTGACTGCTCGAAAATTGCAAAAATCTGTGGGAATGTACCTTTGGCCATGAAACTATTGTGTTCCTCCATTTCTGAAGATAATGCTCAGCCGAGTCAATTTCTAAAGGAGTTGGGGGAATCTACAGAAAGAAACGTTTTCGACTTATTAGACAAGCCAGACTATCCTAGTAATCTGCGATTGAACTTCCTATTTGAAACCTCTTTTACGAGACTGTCTTTACCAGAAAAAGAAGCTCTTGTATCTCTTAGTGTTCTTTCAGAGGACTTCAACCTATCGGTTGCTGCAGCTGTTTTGGATGTCAAATCATGTATTGAGGCTAAGAAGGTCTTGCATGAATTTCGAAGGAAATCTCTTCTCGACTCCAGCTGCAAACCTGACTCATTTTCTATGCATAAATTGCTTCTTTCGTTTGCAAGAGAAAGAGGCGAGGATGAAATGAAAGAAACGATTGTCAACTCCAAAGCACGTTTGTCTGCATTTTACGTCTCTCTTTTCGAGAAGCTAAATGAACAGTTTTTGAAAGGAAATTCCATGCAAGCATTTATTGATTTCTTTGAACAGGAGCAGAACATTATTCATAGTCTTATGGAGAGCTGTTCCGATCCTATGACATGTGTCGTTGCATTTGGTGTCCTGACGAAAGCGGAAGTGTTCGTAGATTCCCTTTTCTGGTGCGAGGAAGCAACCATTCTCAAAATCTACGATTATGCGATAAAAGCAGCTCAGAAGTTTGGAGAAAACGTGTTCTATAGTCAGTTACTGGTGTCCTTAGCATTTGCCCAGGTGACTTGGGGGATACATGGAAGATCGATGTCGTTGCTCTCTGAAGCCGAAGGCCTAACTTTACCGGTAGATGATAAAGGAAAGCTCCTGTGTTATAGAGGCATATGTCAACTGGCTTCAGGGAAAATAGACAACGGAGTTCAGAACTTATAAGAGGCTCTTTTCTTGATGGGTAACAGCACTGACGAACTAATTCTCAAGGTGACTGTTTTGCAAATTCTTGTAACCTACTTTCGTTTCAAAGAAAAGAGAGGAATTGCATTACAGCTTTACATAGCAGCTTTACAAGAATGCAAAGCATTAGGTGACACAAGTTTTCTCGTTATTCCTCCATTGAAGAACAGAGAATTCAAAATTATCCAAGGAAGAAGCCGGAACCAGATTCTACAACCGCTGGACCACTACGATTAAAAATGATTTGCGTTATTAGCGAAGCGACAAAACAGTTCTCTGATTATCAGACAAAGGAAGCAATAAGTAATTCTGTGCTAAAAATATGTAAAGAAATAGGAAATTCAAGCACTCCACACTCAATTGGCTTATGGAACTTCCAACGCAACGTCAATGATACACTAAGCAACGTGACGAATAATCCCAAAGTAGCAGTAAAATTATGCAAGACAAGGATCAGTTATCACAAAATGACCTTGAACCAAAGGGGAAAAGTCACCGTAGAGGATGACCCTAAACCCAACGACAATCTGGATTTAAACGTGCACCAGGAAGGATTATTAAAAAACTATTTGGACCATGGCTACGCTCTTTACAGGATGCAAAACTACTCTGGCGCCATTCAGTCTTATCAGTGTGCCCTTGACACCGCATTAGGACTGTTCGGGAAAGAACACTCAGACACAGCTCAGAGTTACTTTTCTCTCGGAGTAACACAAAATGCCCTAGGCGACCTCCCGTCAGCACTTCTGTCCTTTCAGCGTGCTCTTGACATAAGAGTTAGACTCTTCGGGAAAGAACACACTAAAACAATTGAGAGTTCCTATTTTCTCGGAGAAACACAACACGTGCTGGGCGACTTCTCGTCAGCACTTCAGTCCTTTCAGCGTGCTCTTGACAAAAGCGTTAAACTCTTCGGGGAGGAACACACAAAAACAGCTGAGGGTTCCTTTTTTCTCGGAGAAACACAACACACCTTACGTGACTTCTCGTCAGCACTTCTGTCTCATCAGCATGCTCTTGAAATTAAAGTTAAACTCTTCGGGGAAGAACACACAAAAACAGCTCAGAGCTACTTTTCTCTCGGAGTAACACAACATACCTTAAGCCAATTCTCGTCGGCCTTGCAGTCAAAACAGCGTGCTCTTGAAATCCGAGTTAAAATCTTTGGGGAAGAACACTTGGATACAGTTAGGACTTACTTTTCTCTCGGCTTGACAAAACATGCTTTAGGCGACTTCTTGTTAGCACTTTACTCCCATCATCGTGCTCTTGACGTAAGAGTTGAACATTTGGGGGAAGAACACTCAGACACAGCTGAGAGTTACTTTTCTCTTGGAGAAACACAACATGCCTAAGGCGACTTCTCGTCAGCACTTTAGTCAAAACAGCGTGCTCTTGACATAATGATTAAACTCTTCGGGGAAGAACACCCAGACACAGCAGAGAGTTGCTTTTCTCTCGGAGTAACACAACATGCCTTAGGCGACTTTTCGTCAGCGGTTCCATCCTTTCAGCGTGCTTTTAACATCAGAGTTAAACTCTTTGGGGAGGGACACCCAGATTCAGAGCTAAGTTACTGTTCAGTCAGCGTAGCAAAACGGTTTCTCGGTAAATCTACCTCAGCTGTGCGATAATCTACACGGCGTGCACATAACATTTAGTTGGAACCCCAACAAGTTGTTTATAATCAGTATTTACTCACATTGTCTAAAGCTGAGGAGGATATGCTGACGGATTCTATTAAAGGGTTAAGGATTTAGGTCTAATTATGGTGTTATAGAAAGTTCAAAGTTAAACAAGCTAAAGATAACATACTCTGATTAAATTTAAAGGTATCTGATAAGCAAATAAAGCATGATCAACTAGCTTTCATAATTTTGCTAAATGGCTGACGATGAATAAGCTACAATCACATGTACTGAAAATTCATGTTTGATGTAAATTTTGTCTTCAACACTGAAAGGCATTGCTGTCATTTTGGTTCGAACTCTTTCACGAAAACACTAATTAACCTAGTTACCCAAAGGGGGGAAGTGGGGGCAGAGGTGAGTTTTTGTCCTGACTTTGCTCCTGGGATACACCCCTGAGCCTTTCAGACTCGATCTAAGGCTTTTAAAAATCATCATAAAATTCTTGGACGCTTATTGACCAAAACCATGAAAGAGAACAACAGAGAAAAAGATGAACTTTTTCCATTTGCAGTTTTAAATTACTTAAGCCTATTGTTTAATTCGAAACCGATCCCGAAGAAACCAAAAACAAATATGCATTTTCGGGGGTGTTTTATTTGGGGAGTGGTACCTTGGGCGACCTCTCGTCAGCCCCTCAGTCCTTTCAGCGAGCTCTTAAGATAGAAAATAAACTCTTAGGGCAAGATCACATAAAAACAGCTGAGAGTTACTTTTCCCTCGGTCAAACACAACATGCATGAGGTGACTTTTCGTCAGCACTTCAATCAAAACAGTGTGCTCTTAAAATCCGAGTTAAACTCTTCGGGGAAGAACACCTGTACACAGCTGAAATTTGCTTCACCGTAGGAGTTACACAACATGCCTTATGCGACTTTTCGTCAGCACTTCAGTCTTTTCAGCGTGCCCTTGACATAAGAGTTAAACTCTTCGGGAAAGGACACACAAAAACAGCTGAGCGCTACTTTTCTCTTGGAGAAATACAACATGCCCCTAGGCATCTTCTCTTCGGCACTTCAGTCAAAACAGCGTTCTCTTCACATAAGAAGCTAGCCTCCCGGTTAGCTCAATTGGTATAGCGCTGGACTGTTGTGCGGGAGGTCGAGAGTTCGACTCCGGCCGGACCAACACTCAGGGTCTTTAAATAACTGAGAAGAAAGTGCTGTCTTTGTAATAATATCTGCAAATGGTTAGACTTTCTAGTCTTCTCGGATAGGGACGATAAATGGAGGTCCCGTCTCACAAGCCCTTATATGTGATGAAAATTGTGGGACGTTAAAGAACCCACAGACTCTTCGAAAAGAGTAGGGCACGTCGTGCCCGGTGTTGTGGTCTATCTTTGTGTAGTGTCTACTCTAGGGTGAATTGGGGAGGGAAGGTGAGATCAATATATGGACTGAAGTGGCTGCATATTGCGCCTGATGAATTCTGACGTCCGATCTCACCTGAACTGATTGTAAAGCGCGACTGATTATCTATATAGTAGTTTGCGCTATATAAATGTTTAATTATTATTAATTATTATTAAGAGTTAAACTCTTTGGGGAAGAACATATGCAAACAGCTGAGAGTTAATTTTCTCTCGGAGTAACACAACATGCCTTTGGCGACTTCTCGTGAGCACTTCACTCCCATCAGCGTGCTCTTGACGTAAGAATTAAACTCTTTGCGGAAGAACACACAAAAACAGCTGAGAGTTATGTTTCACTCGGGGTAACACAACGTGTCTTAGGCGACTTATCGTCAGCACTTGAGTCCTGTCAGCATGCTCTTGACATAAGAATTAAAATTTTGGGGGATGAAGACCCAGACACAGCTGAAAGTTACTTTTCTCTCGGAGTAACGCAACTTCAGTTGGGCGACTTTTCATCAGTCCTTAAGTCCTTTCAGTGTAACCTTGACATAAAATTAGGTTAAACTCATCGGAGAAGAACAGCCAGACACAGCTGATTGTTGCTTTTCTCTCAGAGAACACAACATTCCTTAGGGCACTTTCATTAGCACTTCAGTCAAAACAGCATGCTCTTGAAATCCGATTCAAACTCTTCGCGGTAGAACACCTGGACACAGGTGAGAGTCACTATTCTCTCGGAGTAACACGACATGCCTTAGGCCACTTCTTGTCAGCACTTCAGTCCCTTCAGCGAGCTATTGACATCAGAGTTAAACTCCTTAGCCTTACAGTTACTTCTCTCTCGGACAAACACAACATATCTCAGGCGACTTTTCGTCAGCACTTCAGTCCTTTCAGCATGTTCTTAACATTAGAGTTAAACTCTTTACGGAAGAACACTCAGACACAGCTAGGAGTTGCTCTATTCTCGGAACAACAACATGTCCCAGACGACTCCTCATCGGCACTTTACGGCGTGCTCTTTATGGCGTCCTTCGGGGAAGGACACAAAGACACAGCCGATAGTTATTTTTCTCTCGCCCAAATGCAATATACTTCAGGCGACTTCTCGTCAGAACTTCAGTCCTTTCAGCCTGCACTAGACATCAGTGTAAAACTCTTCGGGGAAAAACACATGGACACAGCTCAGAGTTTCTATTCTATCGGAGTGACAGAACATGCCCGTAAAAAGAAAGCCGTAAAGTGCCGATGAGAGGTCGTCTGGGACATGTTGTTTTTCCGAGAATAGAGCAACTCCTACCTGTGTCTGAGTGTTCTTCCCCAAAGAGTCAGCACTTCAGTCCCATCAGCGTGCTCTTGACATCAGAGTAAATTAAACTCTTCAAAGAACACCGAGACACAGCTCACAGTTATTTTTCTCTCGGGAGTAGCCCAACATGCCTTCGGCGCCTTTTCCTCAACGCTTCAGTCCCATCAACATGCCCTTGACATAAGGGTAAAACTCCTCGGGGAAGAACACTCAGATACGGCCTACAGTTACTTTTGGCTCGGAGTATCCCGACACGCCTCAGACGACTCTTCCTCAACGTTTCAATCCCTTCAACATACCCTTGACATAAGGGTAAAACTCTTCGGAGAAGGACACTCAGATACGGCTCAGAGTTACTTCCGTCTTGGACAAACACAATGACTAGCTTCGACGAAGGGCTAACGCTCGAAACGTCAGCTTTTATAATCGTAACGGTGGCCAATTTACCATTTCAACTTTGTTGATATATTCAAATTACAACTTGCTTCAGACGACTTTTCCTCGGCGCTTCAGTTCCATCAACATGCCCTTGACATAAGCGTAAATCTCTTCGGGGATGAACACTCAGAAACAGCTCATGGTTACTTTCCTCTCGGAGTAATCCAATATGCTTCAAGCGACCTTTTAATCAGCACTTCACCTGGTCAGTCTGCTTTTGACATCAGAGTTAACCTTTCGGGGAAGAACACCCAGAAACAGCTCAGAGTTACATTTCTCTTGGAGAAACACAACATGCTTTAGGTGACCTGTCGTTAGCATTTAACTCTAAACAGCGTGCACTTGAAATCCGAGTTGCGTTATTCGGGGAAGAACACCCAGACATAGCTCAGAGTTATTTTCCTCTCGGAGTAACTCAGTATGATTCAGGCGACCTTTTGCCAGCACTTAACTCTAAACGGCGAGCACTTGAAATCCGAGTTGCACTCTTCGGGGAAGATCACCCAGACACAGCTCAGAGCTACTACACTCTTGCATGACAATTTTCCTTGCGAAATTTCCTCTCAGCACTTTAATCCTTTTGGCGTTCTTGGTAAATGAGTTAAATTCTTCTTGAAAAAGCTCGCAGATACAGAGCTGAGTTCTTTTGTAGTCAGAGTATACGTAGCACAACAGCGTCGGGGCGACTACTTCAGCTGTGCGTTGATCTACGCGGTGTAGACTTGACATTTAAAACTTCTCAGGATAGAACATCAAGTGATTGCTTAAACTTTGCATTTTCTCGCGATAGAGCAGTAGAGGATATACCGAGCAACTGTACTAAAGAGATTAATGACTTTATGTCTAACTACTGAAAAGCACTGCTCTCTGTTTGGTTTCATCTCTTCTCGGAAAACCACCAAAGTTTGGTAGTTAAACACAGGAGTTCACTGAATCCCTAGGTTTATTGAGTGGGGAGGGGGTGAGGTACTCCAATGACTTGCCTTGGGAATCGAATACACTGTAAGCCTTTCACACTCGATCTATACCTGTTTTAAACATTATTAATATACATTGAAAAAACTCTTGCATGCGTTTTAGTCTAATTTATATCGGAATCAGTCATCAACAGAGAAGATAAAAAAGACATTTCGAGACTTTGATAGTTAACGAGTAATTTAATGATTTGCAAGTATGACATAAATTTGCAATTTGATTACTTAAGGTATTGCTGAGGTCAGAACCACTGACAAAGAAAAAACAAAATATGCATATTTTGGGGTATTGACAAGTGATCAGCAAGCTACCATTTGATTTTATAAGTGGTTGGCTCAGTCAAAACTAGAAGGGGATGTTTTATTTCAGGGGGGGGGGGAAATTTCCGAGGAATACTAGCGAAATATTCATTAATTCCGCATCAAAAGTTAAGGAAGCAAATTTCTCCTCTTGACAGAGAGGATGATTTTGAACCCCGTTTCAAAAGGGGCAATAATAAAACCCAGCCGAGAGACCCCTTGCCTTTAAACCTATGTGTGAAATTAAACCTGGGGCTCTCTAGAAGAGAAAACGACATGGATCTGCAGAAAATTGAATGATTTTGTGAAAACTTGAATGAACAAATTGGTCTAAAATAAAGATTGTTTACTTTATCTCTGTGTTTAAGGGCGGAAACTACATTTAAAATACTTCAGGCTGTTCTTTAATCATAATTTAGCCGTTGTTATACCGGGGTCAGCGTGTTTGGGAGGCACAGTGGCCTCATGGTTAGGGTTCTCGACTCCGGTCGAGTGACCTGGGTTCGAGCCCTGGCCGGGGACATTGTGCTGTGGGCAATACACTTTACTCTCAAAGTGCCTCTCTTCAACCAGGAGTATAAATGGGGACCAGTGAATTTAATGCTGGGGGTAACACTGCGACGAACTAGCATTCCATTCAGGGAGGAATAGAAATACTTCTTGTCGCTTCATGCTAAGGAAATTGGTATTAAACGCAGGCCCGATGGTCCACTTGGCTCGTAAACAGGCTTTGCCTTTTACCTAGCCGTTGTTTTACGAAACCGCGTCCTACGCCATCTTCAAGCCATTCATCTGGACATTAATTTTTTTTTCAACAGTGTTAAGAGGGCCGATAGCGAATAGTGGAAGGACATTTTTAGATTAAATCAACCCTCTTATGGAGAATCCCTGAGGGCGACTGCTTGCGTGAAACCGTGGTTTGGGTTAGACCTCGAGTAAATAACTGGCCTTTTATGTTTTAATCTGAGTTTACCTGAGTAAACACACGTTTACATTGACACAAAAATATGAACATTAAACAATCCCCCCCCCCCCTTAGATCCTGGTTCAACCCATAACATTTTTCTCACAAACATTTTCTTGTAAAAATGCAACCTGGCTTAAGGACACTAAAGATGTGAGAAGATGTTTTATCTTTTCTTTTTTTTTTGTCACCATCACTCTGTTGCACTTGCATTTTGAACATCACTCCAAAAAAATTCTTTCAAATGCCTCAAAAACTGAATGATGCATATCAGTAGGTGGTGACAAAATGTAAAGAAAAATTCACAAGTAGAAATAACACAACAGTGTCGACAGTGAACTTATTCCTCTACGATGTGCCTCCCTAGGGATATACCTCCCTTTCCACTAACTCTTACCCCTTTCTCTCATTCCTTCCGTTTCTCCCAGACTCTCTCACCTTTCTTCCATCTTCTTCCCTTCTACATCATCTCTCCTTCCCTCCTTGCCCCTCCTTACCCGTCTCTCATCCCCTCTTTCTTACTATCTATCTTATCATCTCTCATCATATCGTCGTTCCCTCTCTCTCCCTCCCCCGGTCTAGATTATCTTTATTAACTCCATCCTCCTTCCCTGTCCTCCTCTTTACCTCCCCTGCCATCCTACCTTCTCCTTCCCATCCCATGTGCCCTTCATCTTACTCCCTACCACGGTGTCTCTTTCCCTTATCTGTTCCTATCTCCTTGCCCCCCCCCCCTCCCCCTTCTCAATCTTGCAATTTAAGGGGAACCAGATTTAAATGAGAACAACCAGACTAAAATATCTTTCCAAATGACATCACACAAAAGTTAATAACTCAATTAAGCAGAAAATTCTACTCAGTCTTTTCATGGAAGGCGACCTCTTCAATGATTACCCCTCCGTTTCCTCTGAAAACCACGTGATCCCGATAATCCTCCATCCTCCATCCCCCCCTCCCTTTCCAGGTGATAAATAACTGACGGGTCCCCAACATCAGGCGTAATACTCTTGGACTAAATACTCTCAAAAACTTAAGGGTACAAAAGTTGACCTTTTCCTACGAGAATGTGAAATTCAACAGTCTAGGCAGCAGCGCGCAAATGCCACGTCGCGGCTGTCCATTCACGCAGGTATGAAGCGCTAACCTTCCCATTTCACTTTTTACTAACAATCTTGACGGTTAGACCGTCCTATTAGGGCTCAAATCGCAGTAATGATTAACAATCACGCTCGAGGATTTCGTTGTGGTTTAGATGAAAGGGAAATACCCTTGCTAGAACATATCGTATGACCAACACGTCACATTTTATTCCGGTCAAAAGCATTTTTCATACCAGAGCTTATTGACGCTCTGTTGCATGCGTATCACGACAGTCAGTTTTGGGATGAATTTCGGGTTTTAGAGTTGCCTGTCGTCCATGAATCTTTGACATAATCAACCGGGATGTCTGCCATTAATATAAGGCAAAACAAGGTAGGTCAGTGATAGTTTTTCCAATTTACTTACTCAAAAAAACTAGACTAAATATTAATAATTATAGATATTCTTTGAGATTAGTATCCAGTTCTAAGTTTTTTCTTGCAATAATTGAGAAATCTACGTGTCAAATCATGGAATTCCTCGGTGAAAATAGACAACAAATTGATACACTAATCTCGAATACATTATCTGATCTGACTCTCTCCAGATTCTTTGCTGTAGATAGTTTAATTAATTGTCGATTTTTCTCCTCGTTCGGAGATTCGGTTAAAGCGGAAAGTTATCATGCAAAAAGGTCTTCAGTCGAAATCACCGAGTTGCACACGATAGTCGTAGAATAGGGGAAATATAAAGTGAAAAGAAAAATTCAAGCAATCGAAGATCCTTCACTTCTAACAATTCTGTTTTGCAAACGAGTGTTTCCACTGTAGATTCGAAAATCTGCGATGCTGCTTCAAAGAGGAAAACACTACTTCAAAATCGATTTACACATTTTAATTCTTTAGCTCCAAAGATTTGATTGTTAACTCTCCTTTCTGGCTGCTACACATTTTTTCGAAAATGAGTTACAAGAATTTGGTTTTTAGATCAAGAAAACAACTTCTAACTGATAAGTTTGAGTATTCTCATTACCTGAATGCTTATTATTGTATGGGTGTCATAGGGAGAAATTACATCTTAATCACCTCTGGGAATTTAAAGATTAAATTAAAGAATAGGGCCAAACAACAAGAGCGGGTTGTGTTTGTCTTGTCAAGGAAAAATTATATCTTTGTTATGTCTCGAAGGTATGTTAACGTCGGAAACGGAAATTGTTTACTACTGAGTCATAGTATATTATTTTCAGATCTAGAGGGAATTTCCCCTGCTCGACTTGCTACGCCGTTTCTGAGTTGTGAAATTCTTAGAAAGCGAAACTTTGTTAGCAAACACGACACGTAATACCTATAATTCCAACGGTTTTACGACGGAAGCTATTTCGCTGTTTTGCATTCAGTATTTGCTGAATCATTTACTGCAAACTACGACTGTCATGAGTATTAAGTCAGAGGATTTCTTTCTGAAAATAGAAACTGTAGTGAACTGTTTTAACAGCTAAAATTAAAATTTGCTTTCTGCGAAACGTGAACCTTACCGTCATTTATCTGATTTTTCTTGAAGCTTTATTTGTACTTTTTGATGTCCGTGAGAGCTGCGAAGGACCCCCTTTTCCCACCTAACCCGCCCCCCCCCCCTCTTGTACCGAGCTTTCCAAGAAATCGGAGATTCAGTATAACTACAGACTGGAGACCGTTCTAAGTGGCTAATAAAATAATTTCCAAGGTTCTCGTTCAAATTTCAAACCAGCAACGTTGTCTTTCCATTAAAAACTTCAAAAGATTGAAGAGAACTTCCCTCTGTTCGTATACTGTTCATTTATTACGTTTAAAGAATTGGACCTATTTTGTCTGGGTCTTAAATTTCGTGACGTCATTCGGGCGTGTGGTTCATTGACAAATTTGCAAGAACGAAAAATCTTTCAAAGACAGATCATTCTATGATTAATGTAGTATTCGCAGAAAAAAAAACCAAAATCGTAGAATCGGAGAAAATCTGTATTGCCACCAGAAGTAGATAAATATTTTTGTTTTCCGCTCTTGCGATCCACTTGGTTCAGATAACCAAGCGTCTTTATATAAGATTAAAAGGGAATTTCCCTCGTTAGGGGGTACCTGACCTGTGACCATCACACCTCGATTTCAAGAATAATAGACTCTCTATTTCATAAGCGCCTTAGAAACAGCAAATCCATTTAAACATATTGTTTATTTTCTGGGTGATTTTGGCGTCGTGTTCTCGTATTTCGTCCTTAATCATCGAAATAATCAGCCTGTATGCCTCTCGTCATGTTGTTTCTCGCTTTAGCCATTAAATTTTAATGTAGATGAGTTAAAGTTTCTCCATCTAACAACCTACTGAACAACACTTAACATCGATGATCAGGAAATTCCAGTATTTATTGCACTTGAATCCACACGTTACTCTAATCACAAATGCCTCGGTGGAAATAGACATCAAGTGGTATGCTAATCCCCTGATACCTTCTCCGATCTGACTTTTGCGCGGATTCTTAATTCAGCGTGGGAGAATGTGACGAGCTTTCTTTCCAATCAGAGATTAGGTTGAAGCTGAATTCAAACTTATCATGCAAAAGGTCTTTTGGTGAAATCAAAAGTCGCAAACTTCAATCGGACAATACAGGAAGAGTAAAGGAGAAAACCCTTGCAACCAACGACAGCTCACCTAATTTTTACTGTCGCAGACAAGACTACTTCAATCGTTAGGATCTAAGTAAAATCAAATTAGCAGAATATGAGCCCAAAGTCCGTATGTACTGCGGCAAATTAATGTTTACAGACAGTTTTCGTTAGGTTAACTTATACATTGGAATCTTAAAGCCGTCTCTAAGTCGTAATTTCATACACGTATTCAATTTGATCAAGTAAAGCAGTAATCCTCGCAGTTGAGCTGTAATTTATACAAATGCAGAAGAGAAAACCTGAAAAAATTCAACACAAGTATCGAGGAGGCTTAGATTCCAGTCCCGTCGAAGCCTAAATTTTTTCCAGGCTTTTTTTCTGCAATCGTTTAATTTCAGCTTACCTGCGAGATCATGACTTTACTATGTTTTTTTTTTTAGTGAAAGGGAAACGATTCTCAGCTGTCTGGATCATAGTACTCCTTTAAATTTATTGATGAAACAATTTTTTAGTGTAATAGAAAAAATCCGAGCCCCAGATGGGACTTGAACCCACGACCCTCCGTGATCTAGTCAATTTAAATTTATTTACATCAAATTTCAATTGGGTCATTTCCGTCCCAATGACAACAGTGATATGAAGGATCAAGGAGCCTCAATCTCATGTTGGCTTCCGTTCAAGAAATCGGTGCTCGGGACTACAGGCTTCCAAAAACTTGCCAACTTGATTTTTAAAACACAGCTAATGATATTATTTATTATAGTTCTAATAAATCTTTTGTTTTTTCTTTCTTTTAGAGTCTTAATTTACTTAGTTGAATAGTTCTTAGTTTTTATCCATCGACATTGTACATAGTTTATTACATTTTTGTCATGTTTCATCTGTTATGGTGATTTTTCCTGCAATTCCTAATGGTTTAGTTGCCAAGGGCACCCATAACAGCTTCAGCTGGCAGGTCTACCCTGTTTAAATATAGTATTATTAATTGTTACTATTTTTATTGATGTCATTATTATTATCATTATTATTATTATTATTATTATTATTATTATTATTATTGTCAATTACCTTCACGGGGAAAGATACCGTAAGTAACCGACTTTACCATTATTTCTCGCTTCAAAGAACCTTATTATTCGAAATATATTTAAAATTTATACAAAAAGCATCTAATAACAAAATTCTCTCACAACCATCAGGAATTAGCCCGGGATAACAAACTCTACTCTCGTTACCAATGATGGCTCTTCAGCCTTTCTCGAACGAGCAGCTGAATTATTTCAAATTTGCCTCCATTGTCCTCAATGAGTTCGCCAGCACCTTACGTCAAACGTTTAAATCTATGTGGGACAACATCTATGGACATCATTCCGGATATCAACCGTGGGATGACTCCACGGTGGTAAGAAATTTATTTGTTGCTGAAGAAGGTGGAAAAACCAAAGTCCCTACACACCTCTCATATGAAGAATGGGATTGCACAGCTCTGTTCCAGGCCACCATCTATGCAAGATCCTTTGCTACGCCAGATAGCAAAGGTCATTACAGGACACTTGGTGAGCTGTACGTAAGGCATCATAAAGTACCTCATGGAAAGTTTCATGCGTCTGTTGTGAGTCCAAGTGGCAATACAGCGGAAACCTTTGCACTCGCGATCGATCAGCTTCGACTGTTAAGGAACTCGCTTTGTCACTCAGACAGGTCTGAGATTGATAAACCAATCTTTGATCAATACGTGCAGCTCACTAAAGAAGCATTCAAAGCTCTTGGTGTCAAGACAGATCTCATCGATGCCATCGGTGGATTGACAGAATCTGACTTTCCCACCGAAGAAGTTCGCAGATTGGAAGAAAGTCTTAGACAGGAGACCAGATCATATATCGAGTGTCTGGAAGAAGTGAGATCAAGTGTCGAAGAATTAATAGCACAGGGGAATGCTATAAAGGAAAAAGTTGAAGACTTTGCTTTATTGGAGCAAAAACTAGATGATCTTAAACAAAGCATCAATCAAGACCACACAGGTAAAAAGGTATTATAGGTCTGACTTTTAAAAGGGAGTAAGACTTAAAGATGCATTGCAGCAGAGTGATCTAAGCGCTACTTCCGCAGGGATACAGGAGAGGGACGCAAGCGATTTTCTCCCTACTTTAATAGTATTGATGAAATCTGGAGCTCAACTTCCTGCTTTCCCCAAAAAACGCTTAGAGAATGTTTTACAATCCTTTCTCTATATGTCCTGATTTGCCTTTCTTTTTGAAGAGGACTACCACCTTGAGCTACCTGTTATTTTTATGATTTGTACAAGACATAAACCGCACCTACTATATTTACTGACTTCGTTAGAGGACACCTTAGAAAAAGCACGAATAAGGAACATGATGTCCAGATATTTAATGTTATCGCCTAATGTACCCTTTTTTGTGATCATTATTTTCGTTCGTTCTCCGAACTAGCACAATTATGATTGGCTCTTTTATGATTCAATCTGTTTGTTTCTTTCAAGATTCAAAGCCATTTCTTCCACCATCAAATCTTCCCTCAAAGATTCCACACTTCACTGGCCGTCACACAGAGTGTCAAGACATCAGCAGTCAATTGACTTCCAAAGGTACCCGGATAGTGTCGATATGGGGGTCGCCTGGTTTTGGTAAAACTTCTGTAGCAACTGGTGTCGGACATCAACTTCAATCTGGAGGACTACCTGTTTACTTCTTCTCCATGCGAGGACTCCGGTCAAAAGCTGAGCTGACTTCAAAGCTTTTGAACTTCTTTAGAAGACACTCCTCAAAAGATCAAATACCTCAGCAGATGTCCATTGACGATGAACTTTCTCTTTTTCTAAGCAAAATTTCAGATGAATTTGTGATGATTCTTGACAACGCTGATGACCTGCTCGAAAGTGGAGCTCCGAATGGGAAAGAGAATTTTATAAGATTCCTTGAAGTCATCCTCGGTCAAGTCAAAAATGCATCATTTCTTATTACGACAAGGGAATCTCTCGAATTTATAAATATGCATTTTCAAGACCATTACACAGTAAGAATACGACCATTAATCGAGTCCTTTTCTCAAAGTTTAGTAGCTGGGTTACTCCCAAGTGCGACCATGAATGACTGCTCGAGAATTGCCAAAATCTGCGGGAACGTACCTTTGGCCATGAAACTGTTGTGTTCCTCCATTTCTGAAGATAATGCTCAACCGAGTCAATTTCTAAAGGACTTGGAGGACTCTACGGAAAGAGACGTTGTCGATCTATTAGACAAGCCAGACTATCCTAGCAATCTAAGGTTGAAGTTCCTATTCGGAACCTCTTTTATAAGACTCTCTTTACTGGAAAAGGAGGCTCTTGTATCTCTTAGTGTTCTTTCACAGGAGTTTAACCTCTCGGTTGCTGCAGCTGTTTTGGATGTCAAATCAAGTGTCGAGGCCAAGAAGGTCTTGCATACACTTCGAAGGAAATCTCTCCTTGACTCCAGCTGCAAACCTAACGTATTTTCGATGCATAAGTTGCTTCTGTCGTTTGCAAAAGAAAGAGGCGAAGATGAGATGAAAGAAACGATGCGGAACTCCAAAGCACGTTTGTCTGCATTTTACGTCTCTCTTTTCGAGAAGCTAAATGAACAGTTTTTGACTGGACATTCCATGCAAGCATTTACTGATTTCTTTGAACAGAAGCAGAATATTATTCAGAGTCTATTGGAAAGCTGTTCCGATCCTAAGACATGTGACGTTGCATTTTCTGTACTAATAAAATCCGAGGTATTTCTAGATTCTCTTTTCTGGTGCGAAGGAGAAAACATTGACAAACTTTACGAACATGCAACTGGAGAGGCTCAAAAGTTTGGAAAAAGTACGTTCTATACTCGGTTACTGTTGTCTTTGGCATTTACAGAAATAACTTGGGGAAAATGTGGAAGAACAATGATGCTGCTCTCCGAAGCCGAAAGCCTTCCTTTGTCTGTCAATGATAAAGCAAAACTCTTGTGTTATAGAGGCATCTGTCAACTGGCCTCAGAGAAAATGGACGGCGGAGTTCAGAACTTACAAGAGGGTCTTTCTTTGATGGGTAACAGCGATGACGAGCGAATTCTCAAAGTAGCTGCATTACAGATTCTTGCAACCTACTTTCGTTTCAACAAAAAGAGAGAAAATGCATTAGAACTCTACATGGCAGCTTTACAAGAATGCAAAGAATTAGGACGCATAAGTCTACTTGTTATTCCTCCATTGGAGGATAGAAAATTGAAAATTATTGAAGGAGAGAAGCCGGAACCAGATTCTACAAACACTGGACCACTGCGATTAGAACTGATTTGCGCTGTCAGTGAAGCGACAAAACAGTTTTCTGATGATGAAACAAAGGTTGCAATAAGCAATTCTGTGCTAAAAATATTAAAAGAAATAGCAAATCCAAGCATTCCACACTCAATTGGCTTATGGAACTTCCAAAGGAACGTGAATAATACATTAAGCAAAGTGACGAATGATCCTAAACCAGCAGTAGAATTATGCGACAAAAGGATCAGTTATCACAAAACGACCTTAAACCAAAGCGGGAAAGTCACCGCAGGGGATGATCCTAAACCCGACGACAATCTTGATCTAAACCTGCACCAGGAAGGATTATTGAAAAACTATTTGGACCATGGCTGCGCTCTTTACAAGATGGGAAACTATTCTGGAGCCATTCAGTCTTATCAGTGTGCTCTTGACATCGCACTACGACTATTCGGGAAAGAACATTCAGACACAGCTCAGAGTTACTTTTCTCTCGGTCAAACACAACATGCCTTAGGCGACTTTTCGTCAGCACTTAAGTCAAAACAGTGCGCTCTTAAAATCCGCTTGAAACTCTTCGGGGAAGAACACCAAGACACAGCTGAGATTTTCTCTACTGTAGGAGTTACACAACAGGCCCTAAGCGACTTTTCGTCAGCACTTCAGTCTTTCCAGCGTGCCCTTGACATAAGAGTTAGACTCTTCGGGGAAGAAAACTCAAAAACAGCTCAGAGTTACTTTTCTCTAGGGGTAACGCAACATGCCCTTGGCGACTTCCCGTCAGCACTTCCATCAAAACAGCGTTCTCTTCACATAAGAGTTAAACTCTTCGGGGAAGAACACATAAAAACAGCGGAGAGTTACTTTTCTCTCGGAGTAACACAACATGCCTTCGGCGACTTCTCGTCAGCCCTTCAGTCAAAACAACGTTCTCTTCATATAAGACTTAAACTCTTCGGGGAAGAACACACAAAAACAGCTCAGAGCTACTTTTCTCTCGGAGAAACACAACATGCCCTAGGCAACTTCTCTTTGGCACTTCAGTCAAAACAGCGTTCTCTTCACATAAGAATTAAACTCTTCGGGGAAGAACACACAAAAACAGCTCAGAACTACTTTTCTCTCGGAGAAACACAACGTGCCTTAGGCAACTTACCGTCAGCACTTCAGTCCTCTCAACGTGCTCTTAACATAAGAGTTAAAATTTTGGGGGATGAAGACCCAGGCACAGCCCAGAGTTACTTTTCTCTCGGAGTAATACAACTTCAGTTAGGCGACTTTTCGTCAGCCCTTAAGTCCTTTCAGCGTAACCTTGACATAAACTTAGATTAAACTCCTCGGGGAAGAACACTCAGACACAGCTGATTGTTGCTTTTCTCTCGGAGAAGCACAAAATTGGCTTAGGCCACTTACCGTCAGCACTTCAGTGAAAACAGCGTGCTCTCGAAATCCGATTCAAACTCTACGGGGTAGAACACCTGGACATAGGTGAGAGTTACTATTCTCTCGGAGTAGCACAACATGCCTTAGGCTACTTCTCGTTGTCACTTCAGTCCTTTCATCGAAATCTTGACATCAGAGTTAAAGTCCTCGGGGAAAGACACCCAGATTCATAACTGAGTGACTGTTCAGTCAACATAGCACGACGGTTTCTTAGCGATTCTACTTCAGCTGTGCCGTGATCTACACGGCGTGCTCATGACATTCAGCATTTACTCACAATAAAGCTGCAGAGAATATACTGAGGGATTCTATTAAAGGAATAAATGATTTAAATCAAATGATTGATGTTCATAATAATTCAAAGTTTAAACGAGCCAGATAAAATAAAGATAAAATACTCTAATTAAAATTAAAGGTATCTTTGTTTAGGAAAATAGGACATGATCAACCAGCTTTCATAACTTTGCTAAATAATGGCTTATGATAAATAATAGAGAATCCCACACACTGAAAATTCTTGTTTGGTGTCAGTTTTTTCTTCAACACTGATTGCTTTAATTTTGGTTCGACGTCTTTTAACAAAACCACCATAGTTGCTTAGTTAAGAGCAAGCGGTGAACAAGTACCCAAAAGGGGGGTGGGGGGGGGAGGGAGGGAGAGGTGAGGCACTGTGCTTATAGTAAACCCACTCCCTCTATGAGGAAAAGAAGCAGTACACTAAATGATCTAAATGAAACAACTAGCTTTATTGTTTGCACAAATAAAATAAAGATTTCTAACTTCATGTCAATGTTTTATTGTACAAATTGTATTAAAAACGCTTCTTGTTTTAATCTGAGTTTACTTGAGATAGAGAAAAATTTCATTGACAAATTTTTATAGTCACAGCAATATGAACAAAGACCGTCTTCACGAAAACCCCTTTTTTTCAATTCAGAACTTTTACAAAATATACCCTAGGTTAAGGACATTAATTAGGTGAGAATATTGTTTATATCTATATAAAGATTTTTTTTTTACAATCAAGTTCCGTTATCTGGGGCACAGCAATACACAGCAATACACAGACAAAATTCCTCTAGCTACAGAATATAGGTCTCAATATCACTGACCCCACCGCTGTTTGTGTTCGACACCATAGTCTTGTTAATGTTTGTATATCCAGCCCTTACGTATGAAAACAAGATTTTATTCTCTCCTCCTGCTGCGCAGTTATCGTTATCACTCTGTTGTGCTTTTATTTCGAGCATCACTCCAAAAAAAGTCTTTCAGCAGTAGCATTTGCTGTGTCAATAGCTTTTACAGCATTAAAAAGGTTTTTTAACTTTTAAATTTCACTCAAGCAAAGAAAAATTTCAAAGAATTTGCCTTTCTTTCTACCGTGCGAGGCCAGTACGCGTTAAGAACACAATAAACACGCGCATGAAATAGCAAATCTCTTGGGCTCTGGCAGAAGTCACTTTTCGCTGTTTCACTTGCACGACTGGTTCTCAGGGTTCTGTCGTCCTTCATGGAGAGAGGAGCTTGGTGACGATATTGTCACTATCGCCCAGTCGAGCGCGTGCTACAAAGCTAAGATTTTTTTCCTGTATGAGTTAGAGCAGCAGATTGAACCAACGAGGAAGTTACAAGAGGAGAAAGACAAGTGATCTTTTAATGATACTCAAAGAAAACAATACGGAACTTGGAGGGGACCATAACTTATTTGTCTTGTGGATTAAATAGATGTACCGTCACTTTTGGTAATATCAAAACGGCAGTAAAGATGTAGGATCTGTTTGGGATAGAATGCTATTTCACTGTTAAGATTGCAAGCCCTTGTTATAACCACATTCTAGTCACATTATCAAACGTTTTTTGAGTGAACATTAGAGAGATTTAGCATCGTGTTTACGTGAAATGGTAAAAAGTCGGCTTGCCCTTTTATGTTTCACGTAAAATAGCGTTACTCGCGTCATGATGGATTTGAACGCGTCCTTATAAGACTAACGAGGAAAAGTTTTGGTGCCCTTTTTCTGGTAAGTAACTTCTGCTCTGTGAGAAAAAAATGAAGAAAATTTTACGTTCACGGTAAACGCTAAACAGGTTGCTTTCACTAGAAACGGTTAAAGTCCCTATTAACCCCTAGAGGTTTATATACACTTCCATTCTTTGCGTTATCAGGATTAATCTCCAAAAAATTTTTTTGATTGATTAAATATTCCACGAGATATGCAGCCTCAAAGTTCGTCCTTTGGCCACGCCCTTTTGATTTAGCCGGGCTAAGTTAATACTGGTAACTAAAAGTCCCTCATGACGTCACAGCCAGAACGTCTTTCGATCGATGTGCCTACACTCACTTGAATGTGCGTTTAGGCGAATCTGGTGTATTTGAGCAACCAACGACCACGCAACGAGTCGGCATTTTCACATCATTTTACGGCACTAGACATATGTTCTTATACAAGAAGTTAACATTAACTCTTGCTGTGACGTCACTGAATGTTGGAGAGGTAGCAGGTCCGAGACTCGGCCCAGTAATTCTCTCCCGGTCAAGTCAATAGGGCGTGGCCAAAAGAGTAACTTTGAGGCGGCATATCTTGGGAAATATTTAATCAATCACAATTTTTTTTGGGAGATTAATCCTGATACCGCAAGGAATCGAAATATATATAAACCTCTGGGGGTGAATAGGGACTTTAAGTGCAACCGACAAACGTGAGAAAATGGCGGGAAAACGTGGTCACATGGTCACTCTTACCGTTCACGTTTCGCGTAAACGCGGTGCTGAATTTCTTAATTATCATTTTGTGATTTACTGAGATCTCCCGTTCATATTGTCTCCACTCACTGAAAGGACAAGCTCCTGGTTGCGCCAGGCTGATCCAGGAATAATGCTGATCTGCTTTTCGAAAGCGAGCACGACCCGAGCGCGGGTCGAGTAAGAAACGCGCGAGGGCTCCGGAGTGACAAAAAGTAGTTCGCACTCTTTCGTGCGATTCGTCCATCGCAATCACCTTCCGCTTCCTTTTGTTTGCTTGAAAGACGCAAAAAACTAACTAGAAAACTAAAAGATACGCCTGTTCTGCATTTCAGAATAAAGAAAGTAATTTAATTTGTCAGGATAATGTCGGAAAGTTCTGAAAAGCAATGTCCGGAGTGGCCATCTAGTTTCGAAACGGAAATTGCACAATACTGAGTGTATTGTTCAGATCAAAAGGGAAATTTCCCTTGCTACGGAGTGTTCGACGTGTAAACATCACGCTACATTTCTTGAGAACAAAGGACCTTTCAAAGTATAGGGATTTAGTGTGTCAAGGGTTTCAAAATTCCTTAAGGCATGAATAACAAGTCTGAACATTGCAGTCAGTCTCTGGATAAATTTCGAGTGGCAGTCTTGCATTTGGTTAATGCATTGATGATCAGCCTGTGTGTCTGTGATCATGATATCTCCCGCTTCCACTTGAATTTCAAGGAAGGTAAGTAACAGTTTTTTCAACTATTAACGAAATAAAACATTAAAACAATCAATATCGATGAAGGTCTGACAAATTCAAAATTTTGTTAGATTTGACACAACACCCACTTTCTGATCTGTGCAGTCAGTAAGAAGATTTGACGTTTGGTATTCGCTGAGTGTATTTGCAGTCATCCTCGTGCGAAGAATGTAAACGTTTATTCCGCTTTTAGCAGAAATCCACATGCAATCTTTTATATCCTTCAGTTTCCTGTTACAATCAAATGCGCCATTTTTTGTTTCTTGGTGCCTTCTTGTTCATGACAGGCAAGTTCGTACTCCTATCCGGAATATCTTGCGAAAAGTTACAACAGAAGATATTAAATCTTCAGGGACCAAAAGAGTTTTGAAATTTATAAACATGAAAATCAAAATACCGTGAAAATATCATTCCAGACGTGAAATTAATTCAAACTGTTTGCTGGCAAAGAAAACTCTGTATTTCTCACTGCATACCAATAACCTGGAGTTTGGGTTTAAAAAAAAAGGTTTTGATAGTAAAGGAAACCTATTGAACTGATTTTTTAAGGAAGTTAGGTTCTGAGATGCACATCCATCCTATGGTCTTCGATTTCTCGGTTTCTGCATTTTGATGTGATAAAACAATTCACTCGAAAGGCGCTGGGAAATGGCATCCAAATAGAAAACAGATTCAAAGTGTTCATCTTTATCAGTAGTACTTTGTTGAACGTAAGGATGAGTTTTCGCGATATCTTTATTTCATTGGAGATGTTTTGTGAACAATTTAAGAAGATAAAACAGAAAAGGTTGAGTCTATGAAGACTAACTAGTTTTGAAATTTCATAAACATGTCAATCAAAATACCGTAAAATTATTATTCTAGACTTGAAATCAATTTGAACTGTTTGCTGGCAAAGAAAGCTCTTTCATTTCAACGATAAACTGAAATTGAAAACTGCAAAATTAGAATTTCACGTTAAGCCAAGCTTATTGGAATAAACTTTTTCAATGACGTTAAGTTCTAAGATGCATATTCATCATATGGCGTCGCAATCTTTCATTTCTTGATTTAATTTCTGCATTTTAATAAGATATAACACGCAACTCTAAAATAGGAAAATAGAACAATTTTTCTGGCCTAAAGAGGTGCAGGGAAATGCCATCTAAACAATAAGTAAATTTAAAGAGTAAATCTCCTATGTAAAGCTAGAATAAGTCTCCACTTTGACTCAAACATATTCAGTTGTGATGCCTCTTTCCGAATCCATGTCGCCTCGTACGATTTGAAAAAGCCAGTGCGCATGCGGGATAAGGTATTTTAATGCATTCGCTTATTCATATGAATTAACACCACAAGGAAACTTTTTTCATACATACATAAATAAATTCTTACATGTAAAATTCAGGTGCCCCGTTAGGCGGGGAGCGCTTGCGGGGGGCCAGGTTCGATTCCTGGGCGATTTTGGCGTACTGGTGTACCCTCCTTCAGGCGTTACTCGGCGGAACCATCGCACTCCGGTTCCGTTAAGTATATATGTCGTCCGGCCGTTGCAGCACTGACCATTGCACTAATGGGTCCGTGGCCGGGGGCGCCTGAAAAACAAAAAAAAACTATCCTTTTTTTTATTTCTGTCAAGGTAAAGTCAAGGAATTTTGTAAAACAGTAGCCATGCTAATTTCAAAACGGAAATGGCATAACATTCAGTCTATTGTTCAGATTAAAAGGGAAATTTCCCTACATTTTAAGTGCTTTAGAATTCCGTCGAATTCCGTGTAGCATGATTAACAAGAAGCTATCAAGTCAAAACATCACAGCAATCTCAGGATAAATTTCAAGTTGAAGCGTTACAATTTGTCCATGAATCATTGATATAATCAGCCAGTGTTCTGTGATCATGATTTTTCTGTTTGTACTTGAGTTTCAAGGTATGTAAGTAATAGTTTTTCCAACTGTTAATCATAACAGACGATAGCAATGAAACCCTATGAAACTCGAGCGTTTGTTAGACTATATCTCACAAAACCCAATTTCTGATCGCTGCCGTCAGTGCCAAAACAAAACGTTAGGCATTCACTGAGTGCCATCGTCAATCAAAATACCGCAATATTATTATTCTAGACTTGAAATCAATTTAAACTGTCTGCTGGTAAAGAAAGCTCTTTCTCTGCAAAATTAGGATTTCACGTTAAGCTAACCTTATTGGAATGAACTTTTTCAATGAATTTAAGTTCTGAGATGCATATTCATGCTGTGGTGTCACAGTCTTTCTTTTCTTGATTTCTGCATTTTGATAAGATGCAACATGTAACACTCGAATAGGAAAACAGTACAACTTTTCTTGCCTAAAGAGATGCAGGTACATGCCATTTATACAGTAACTAGACTTAAAGAGTAAATCTCTTTAATGTACAGTTAGAATAAGTCTCCACTTTGTCTCCGGCAAATTCATTTGTAATGCCTCTTTCCGAATCCGTATCGCCTCGTACGATATGATAAAGCCAGTGCGCATACGCGATTAAGTTGTTTAATGCTTAATTAGTTAATTTGAATGAAAACAACCTGACGAAGAGCCTTTTCCTTTACATGCATACATCCCCTCTATTTATTCTATTACTATTAAATGATGTTACCGAAGTTAGCGTGCAAAACATATGGAAGTTATCTTTCTTTTTTTAAAGCGAGCACGAGCCGAGCGTGAGTCGAGCGAGAAATGCGCGAGGAATGGAGCGCGAAAAACTGAGTTGATCCAACTCTGTCGCGTGATTCTTATATCGCGTTTACCTTGCACTTCCTTCTGTTCGCTTCAAAGACGCAGAAATTAAAAACTGGAAAACACAAAAATATGCTTCTCGTGCATGTAAGATTGAAGACACTATTATTTTATTTCTGTCAGGGTAAAGGCAAGGAATTTTGTAAAGCGGTAGCCAGGCTAATTTCAAGAAGGAAATTGCATAACATTTAGTCTATTATTCTGATTAAAAGGGAAATTTCGAGTTAGAGCGTTACGGTTTGTCCATGAATCATCGAGATAATAAGCCTGTATGTCTGTAATGTCTGTAATGTCTTCTCTGTGTCTTCCCTCAATAAATTTTTCAACTGTTAATTAAAACAGACGAAACCCCATAGAGATTCGCATCTAAACAGTAAGTAAATTCGAAGAGTAAATCTCCAATGGAATTTAAAAATGAGTCTTCACTATGTCTTTGGTAAATTCAGTTGTGACGCCACTTTCTGATTCTATGTCCCCTCGTACGACTTAATAAAGCCAGTGCGTATGCGGAATAAAGTAGTTTTATGCGTTAGCTAACTTAATTATGAAGAAGGACCTTTTTTGATTTACCTTGCATATGTCAATCATCCCTTGATTTCAATTAAGACGTATGCATTATTTCTCTCAGGATTTTGATAGATGATACCAATCTCCAGAGCTTCCTCAGAGTATGACTCTACAGCCTTTTACAGACGAGCAGCTGAATTATTTCAAATTTGCCTCCATTGTACTCAATGAGTTCGCCACCGCTTTACGTCAGACGTTTAAATATATGTGGAACAACATAATTGGACATCGTCCCGGATATCAACTGTGGGATGACTCCGTGGTGGTAAGAAATTTGTTTCTCAGTGAAGAGGGTGGAAAAACTAAAGTTCCTACGCACACCTCTTATGAAAAATGGGATTGCACAGCTCTGTTTCAGGCAACCCTCCATGCAAGGTCGTTTGCTTTGCCGGATAGCAAAGGTCATAACAGGACACTTGATGAACTGTACATAAGGTACCATAAAGTACCTCGTGGAAAGTTCCATGCATCTGTTGTAAGTCCAGGTGGAAATACAGCTGAAACATCCGCTCTTGCAATTGACCAGCTTCGACGGTTAAGAAACTCGCTTTTTCACCCAGACAGACCAGAGATCGATAAACCAACCTTTGACCAATACGTGCAGCACGCTAAAGAAGCATTCAAAGCTCTTGGTATCAAGACAGATCCCATCGATGCCATCACTGGATTGAAAGAGTCTGATTTCCCCACCAAAGAAGTTCGCAGACTGAAAGAAAGTCTTAGACAGGAGACCAGATCATATATCGAGTGTCTCGAAGAAGTAGAATCAGGTATCAAAGAGGTGAGATCAGATGTCAAAGAAATGAGATCAGATGTCGAAGAGGTTAGATCAAATGTCGACGAATTAAAAGCCCAGGGGAACATTATAAAGGAAAAAGTTGAAGACCTCGCCGGTGATCCAAAGCGATACCTGGATCAAGACCACACTGGTAAAAAATATTAAAAGTTGTCTAGCTCTCAAATAAGTGAATTATGCATTGCTGGAGAGTGTTCTTATCCGTTTTTATTTATTTATTTAATTAATCATTTATTTATTATCTAATTGTATTACATATTAAAAGGGTAACAAAGCTAATTTACATATATAATACATGGGAAATAGAAAAATGAAAAGGCGAGGAAGTCTCAAGAAGCCATGGAGGCTTTAATTAGACAAGTGTAAAGTACGGAAAAAGCTTGATTAATTATCTAATATCAATAACCTTGCGACTGTTTTATAATTAACACTGACCACTTTTCGGAGGCTATTGTTTGATTGTTTAAAGGATCTATTCCTAGCCGAGTTTGTTAACTCGCTATATTGTTATCGAAACTTGTGTGTGTTCTTTGTGTGTAAGCCTGGACAAATCCATTTAAAATTTGTAATGCTGTAATCCCCCTCGATAAGCTTAGGTGCTTTTGGGGGAAAAGATGGGGGGAAAAATTTTGGGGGGAAAAATGTTCAAACAAAAAAAAAACCTTGTTATGAGATTAACTGAATATTTTTCAAATTAATTAAATAGGATCTGAGTAATCGTCTGAAAGATCTTATATTGTTAGACTCAATTATCGAATGAGGCAGAGAGAGAGTTCGACGATTTTGGTCCTGGGTGTAAAATTGTGAATTGTTTGATGTTACAACAGACTTGGGAACGGCATAATTTTGAAAAGAAGACTTACTAGTAGAACTCCATACTACACTCTTGTAAATAAAATATGGATAAACCAAAGAATGATAGAATAAGAAAAGAGGCTCGCTGGGTACGTGAGACCTTTCATTACATAGCATTCCAGTCGTTTTATAAATGTTTATACAAATTAAGTTAATATGCATTTTCCGCGTCAGATGCTATTCTATGAAAACACCCAAAACTTTCACGTGTTCAACTTCCTCAATAATTGTGGTATCAATTTTGAGAGGGCTTGTCGCTAGCGATCTTTTTCATTTAGGTCTAAGAATCATGATTTTGGTTTTTTCACATGAAAGGACAACTTGTTAGCTTTTAGCAAAGTCGTAGCATGACGAATTTCATCTAGGTAATCCATAAGAATTTTAGGACTTCGGTTTTGGTATTGTCGAAAAAAAAAAGAATTCAGCATCTTTCATGCAATTTGGGAGGTTATTGATATGCAAAATAAAGAACAATGGCCTTTGCAGGACGCCGCAGACAAGTTCTCTTTCGCATAAAGTTTTCCTATTGACTTGGACTACTTGTAAGATATCTGACAAGGAACATTTCAGTCAGTCAAGTGCTATACCTCTTAGACCATAAAATTCAAATTTTATAAAAGAATAGAGTGATCAATTGTGTCTTTGGTTTTAAATAAGTCCAACACGACACCTGAAAAGAAATTTTTGTTATAAATTGCATTTGGTATTGTGCTGATGAGGCTCACTAATGCATGTGAGGTGGAGTGTTTTAGACAAGATCATACTTTCAATTATGTACCTTGAGCTAAGATTATGAACAAGGTCTTCCAAAAAATTTTTAAAAAGCAAAAAGTATTAAAATTAGAATGCATTTTTTCAATCAAGCACGGAGTCGTCAGCTTTAAATACAGACGCTACTTGATTTTAAATGGAAAACCACCCGCGGTCATAGAAAAGTTGATAATATGATAATATGTATATCAAAGGACTTCTTAATGGTAGACGTAAACAAATTTTCCAGTTCTGAAGCTTTGCCTTCCTTGAAGTTTTTTACAACCTGAGCGAGCTCGTTTATTTGCATGCACGGGATCAAAACTTTGTATGATGGAGGACGAGACTGGCATTAGATGTTCATTAAAAGATTTAAAGGTTGGGATGATATTTCTCCCTGGATTTGGGCCAACGTTAACGAAGCACTGGTAGAACCTGCTTCCAATCTCTTCAGAATCAGTAATAGTCACACTGTATTTCTGCATTTATAAAATCCTTATAAGTTTACATTTCGCGTGATTTATGGCACAATTTAAGATTTTCCATGTAGCTGTGACATCATTTTTTTATTTTTTAGCGCTTAGGCCTTCATGGCGTTGTTGCTTGTTTGTGTGTTTGTTTGTTTGCACTTATTATTTTTATAAAGGCTGATAGTTTTTAAAGAAACTATTTGGGGCTGCGTCGGTGGGGGTAACGAAATAATTTAGATACATCAACAAAGTTGAAATGGTAAATTGGCCATCGTAACGATTACAAAGGCTGACGTTTCGAGCGTTACCCCTTCGTCGGAGCGAATAGAGGAATTATGGGTTGTGTGTGCTTTTAAAGGCAGAAAATGGAGCTACGTTATTGGTGGGAACATGGCAACGAGAAAAAAACGAATAAATTAGTGGAATGATAAGCGTTTGTTGGTCCCTGTAGGATTTAGACTGCCGGTTTGAGAGATGAGCTTTTGTTCAAGAGTCTTACAGCTTTCCGTGCTACCTAAGTGTAAGGAAAGACCGCAGATTGCCATGTGTTGCTTAGAATGATTAGGTAAATTAAAATGTCTAGCGACTGGTTTCGATTATTTTTATATCTTTGTTTGTATTCAGTCTGTCATTTGACAGAGTGCTCAGATATTGTTTGTTGTTTATTTAAACCGCATGCAAAAAAACTTAATGGCCAGATTTATAATGGTACCGTATGATGTGCATTTTTTATTATTTTTTCTTAAAACTACCGCCATTGTAATTGGCTCTTTTATGATTCCATATGTTCGTTTCTTTCAAGATTCAAAGCCATTCCATCCGCCTTCCAATCTTCCTTTAAAGATTCCACACTTCACTGGCCGTCAGAAAGAGTGTGAAGAGATTAGCAGCCACTTGACTTCCAAAGGTACCCGGATCGTGTCGATATGGGGCTCGCCTGGTTTTGGTAAAACTTCTGTAGCAACTACTGTCGGACATCAACTCCAATCCGGAGGACTACCTGTGTTCTTCTTCTCCATGCGAGGACTCCGGTCAAAAGCTGATCTGACTTCGAGGCTTTTGAGCTTCTTTAGAAGACACTCTTCAAAAACTCAGATACCTCAGCGGATGACCATTGACGATGAACTTTCACTCTTTCTCAGCGAAATTTCAGATGAATTTGTGATGATTCTCGACAACGCTGATGACTTACTTGAAAGTGGAGCTCTGAACGTCAAAGAGGATTTCATACAATTCCTTGAGGTTATCCTCAGTCAAGTCGAAAATGCATCATTTCTTATTACGACGAGGGAATCTCTTGAATTCATAAATGTGCATTTCCAGGGCCATCGCACAGTAAGAATACGACCATTAGACGAGTCCTTTTCTCAAAGTTTAGTGGGTGAACTACTCCCAAGTGCGACCACGACTGACCGCTCGAAAATTGCGAAAATCTGCGGGAACGTACCTTTGGCCATAAAATTGTTGTGTTCCTCTATTTCTGAAGATAATGCTCAGCCTTGTCAATTTTTAAAGGAATTGGGGGAGTCTACGGGAAGAGACCTTGTCGACCTACTAGACAAGCCAGACTATCCTAGCAATCTGCGATTGAAGTTTCTAATGAAAACTTCTTTTGAGAGACTCTCTTTACCAGAAAAGGAGGCACTGGTATCTCTTACTGTTCTTCCAGAAGATTTTAACCTCTCTGTTGCTGCTGCTGTTTTAGATGTCAAATCAAGTGTCGAGGCCAAGAAGGTCTTACATAGACTTCGAAGGAAATCTCTCCTCGACTCCAGCTGCAAACCCGACTTATTTTCGATGCATAAATTGCTTCTGTCATTTGCAAGAGAAAGAGGCCAAAATGAAATGAAAAAAACCATGCTGAACTCCAAAGCACGTATGTCTACATATTACATCTCTCTTTTCGAGAAGCTAAATGACAACTTTTTGACAGGACATTCCATGCAAGCATTTATTGATTTCTTTGAACAGAAGCAGAACATTATTCAGAGTCTACTGGAGAGCTCTTCCGATCCCAAGACATGTGACGTTGCTTTTGGTGTATTAATAAAAGCGGAGGTATTTTTAGATTCCCTTTTCTGGTGCGAGGGAGAAAACATCGACAAACTTTACGAACATGCAGCTGAAGTAGCTCAGAAGTTTGGAAAAAGTGTGTTCTATAGTCGGTTACAGTTGTCTTTGGCATTCACAGAAGTGACCTTGGGGATACATGGAAGAACAATGAAGCTGCTCTTGAAAGTCGACAGCATTACTTTGTCTGTTTATGATAAAGCAAAAATCTTCTGTTACAGAGGCATCTGTCAGCTGGCCTCAAAGAAAATGGACGACGGAGCTCAGAACTTACAAGAGGCTCTTTTATTGATGGGTAACAGCGCTGAAGAGCGAGTTCTCAAAGTTACTGCATTACAGATTCTTGCAACCTACTTTCGTTTCAAAGAGAAGAGAGGAATTGCATTGGAGCTTTACTTGAAAGCTTTAGATGAATGCAGAGCATTAGGAGACGCAAGTCTGCTTGTTATTCCTCCATTAGAGAAGAGAGAGTTGAAAACTATCGAGGGAGAGAAGCCAAAGTCAGATTCTACAACCACGGGACCACTACGATTAGAAATAATTTGCGTTGTTAGCAAAGCTACAAAACAGTTCTCTGATGATGAGACAAAAGAAGCAATAAGCAATTCTGTGCTAAAAATATCAAAAGAAATAGGAAATCCAAGTATTTCACACTCAATTGGCTTATGGAATTTCCAACGCAACGTCAATAGAACATTAAGCAACGTAATGAATAATCCTAAAGCAGCAGTAAAATTGTGCGTCACAAGCATTAGTTACCACAAAGTGACCTTACACAAAAACGCAGAAGAGACCGCAAAGGATAACCCCAAGCCAGACGACGATTTCAACTTAAAGGTGCACCAGGAAGGACTACTAAAAAACTATTTGGACCATGGCTGCGCTCTTTACAAAATGCAAGACTATTCCAAAGCCATTCAATCTTATCAATGTGCCCTTAACATCGCAATAGGAATGTTCGGAAAAGAACACTTAGACACAGTTCAGAGTTACTTTTTTCTCGGACTAACACAACACGAATCAGGTGACCTCTCGTCTGCACTTCGGTCCTTTCAGTGTGCTCTCGACATAACAATTAGACTTTTCGGGGAAGGACACTCACGCACAGCTCACAGTTACTTTTGTCTAGGACAAACACAACATGCATCAGGCGACTTTTCATCAGCCCTTCAGTCCCATCAACGTGCCCTTGACATAAGGGTTGCACTCTTTGGGGAAGAACACCCATACACAGCTCAGAGCTACTCTTCTCTCGGAGCAACACGATATGACTCAGGCGACTTCCCCTCTGCACTCCAGTGCTCTCAGCGTGCTCTTGACATCCGAGTTAAACTCTTCGGGGAAGAACACCCAGACACAGCTCACAGTTACTTTTGTCTAGGACAAACACAACATGCATCAGGCGACTTTTCATCAGCCCTTCAGTCCCATCAACGTGCCCTTGACATAAGGGTTGAACTCTTTGGGGACGAACACCCAGCCACAGCTCAGAGCTACTATTCTCTCGGAGTAACCAAACATGCTTCTGGCGACCTTTTGTCAGCACTTCGTTGCAAGCAGCGAGCTCTTGACATCCGAGTTAAACTCTTCGGGGAAAAGAACCCTGACACAGCTTACAGTTACTTTTCTCTCGGACTGACACAACATGCATCAGGCGACTTTTCATCAGCCCTTCAGTCCCATCAACGTGCCCTTGACATAAGGGTTGAACTCTTTGGGGAAGAACACCCAGACACCGCTCAGAGCTACTCTTCTCTCGGAGCAACACAATATGAGTCAGGCGACTTCCCTTCTGCACTTCAGTGCTCTCAGCGTGCTCTTAACATCCGAGTTAAACTCTTCGGGGAAGAACACCCAGACACAGCTCAGAGCTACTCTTCTCTCGGAGTAACCAAACATGCTACTGGCGACCTTTTGTCAGCACTTCGTTGCAAGCAGCGAGCTCTTGACATCCGAGTTAAACTCTTCGGGGAAGAACACCCAGACACAGCTCAGAGCTACTCTTCTCTCGCAGTAACCAAACACGCTTCTGGCGACTTTTTGTCAGCACTTCGTTGCACACAGCGTGCTCTTGACATCCGAGTTAAACTCTTCGGGGAAGAACACCCAGACACAGCTCACAGTTACTATTCTCTCGGACTAACACAACGCGCTTCAGGTGACCTCTCGTCTGCACTTCGGTCCTATCAGTGTGCTCTCGACTTAAGAATTAGACTTTTCGGGGAAGGACACTCACGCACAGCTCACAGTTACTTTTGTCTAGGAGATACACAACATGCATCAGGCGACTTTTCATCAGCCCTTCAGTCCCATCAACGTGCCCTTGACATAAGGGTTGAACTCTTTGGGGACGAACACCCAGCCACAGCTCAGAGCTACTATTCTCTCGGAGTAACCAAACATGCTTCTGGCGACCTTTTGTCAGCACTTCGTTGCAAGCAGCGAGCTCTTGACATCCGAGTTAAACTCTTCGGGGAAAAGAACCCTGACACAGCTTACAGTTACTTTTCTCTCGGAAAGACACAACATGCATCAGGCGACTTTTCATCAGCCCTTCAGTCCCATCAACGTGCCCTTGACATAAGGGTTGAACTCTTTGGGGAAGAACACCCATACACAGCTCAGAGCTACTCTTCTCTCGGAGCAACACAATATGAGTCAGGCGACTTCCCTTCTGCACTCCAGTGCTTTCAGCGTGCTCTTGACATCCGAATTAAACTCTTCGGGGAAGAACACCCAGACACAGCTCACAGTTACTTTTGTCTAGGACAAACACAACATGCATCAGGCGACTTTTCATCAGCCCTTCAGTCCCATCAACGTGCCCTTGACATAAGGGTTGAACTCTTTGGGGAAGAACACCCAGACACCGCTCAGAGCTACTCTTCTCTCGGAGCAACACAATATGAGTCAGGCGACTTCCCTTCTGCACTCCAGTGCTTTCAGCGTGCTCTTGACATCCGAATTAAACTCTTCGGGGAAGAACACCCAGACACAGCTCACAGTTACTTTTGTCTAGGACAAACACAACATGCATCAGGCGACTTTTCATCAGCCCTTCAGTCCCATCAACGTGCCCTTGACATAAGGGTTGAACTCTTTGGGGAAGAACACCCAGACACCGCTCAGAGCTACTCTTCTCTCGGAGCAACACAATATGAGTCAGGCACCTTACTTTCTGCACTTCAGTGCTCTCAGCGTGCTCTTAACATCCGAGTTAAACTCTTCGGGGAAGAACACCCAGACACAGCTCAGAGCTACTCTTCTCTCGGAGAAATCAAACATGCTTCTGGCGACCTTTTGTCAGCACTTCGTTGCAAGCAGCGAGCTCTTGACATCCGAGTTAAACTCTTCGGGGAAAAGAACCCTGACACAGCTCACAGTTAGTTTGGTCTAGGACAAACACAACATGCATCAGGCGACTTTTCATCAGCCCTTCAGTCCCATCAACGTGCCCTTGACATAAAGGTTGACCTCTTTGGGGAAGAACACCCAGACACAGCTCACAGTTACTTTTGTCTAGGACAAACACAACATGCATCAGGCGACTTTTCATCAGCCCTTCAGTCCCATCAACGTGCCCTTGACACAAAGGTTGAACTCTTTGGGGAAGATCACCCAGACACACCTCAGAGCTCTTCTTCTCTCGGAGTAACCAAACATGCTTCTGGCGACCTTTTGTCAGCACTTCGTTGCAAGCAGCGAGCTCTTGACATCCCGGTTAAACCCTTCGAGGAACAAAACCCTGACAAAGCTCACAGTTACTTTTGTCTAGGACAAACACAACATGCATCAGGCGACTTTTCATCAGCCCTTCAGTCCCATCAACGTGCCCTTGACATAAGGGTTGAACTCTTTGGGGAAGAACACCCAGACACCGCTCAGAGCTACTCTTCTCTCGGAGCAACACAATATGAGTCAGGCGCCTTCCCTTCTGCACTTCAGTGCTCTCAGCGTGCTCTTAACATCCGAGTTAAACTCTTCGGGGAAGAACACCCAGACACACCTCAGAGCTACTCTTCTCTCGGAGTAACCAAACATGCTTCTGGCGACCTTTTGTCAGCACTTCGTTGCTAGCAGCGAGCTCTTGACATCCCAGTTAAACTCTTCGGGGTAAAGAACCCTGACACAGCTCACAGTTACTTTTCTCTCGGACTGACACAACATGCATCAGGCGACTTTTCATCAGCCCTTCAGTCCCATCAACGTGCCCTTGACATAAGGGTTGAACTCTTTGGGGAAGAACACCCAGACACCGCTCAGAGCTACTCTTCTCTCGGAGCAACACAATATGAGTCAGGCGCCTTCCCTTCTGCACTTCAGTGCTCTCAGCGTGCTCTTAACATCCGAGTTAAACTCTTCGGGGAAGAACACCCAGACACAGCTCAGAGCTACTCTTCTCTCGGAGTAACCAAATATGCTTCTGGCGGCCTTTTGTCAGCACTTCGCTGCAAGCAGCGAGCTCTTGACATCCGAGTTAAACTCTTCGGGGAAAAGAACCCTGACACAGCTCACCGTTACTTTTCTCTCGGACTGACACAACATGCATCAGGCGACTTTTCATCAGCCCTTCAGTCCCATCAACGTGCCCTTGACATAAGGGTTGAACTCTTTGGGGAAGAACACCCATACACAGCTCAGAGCTACTCTTCTCTCGGAGCAACACAATATGAGTCAGGCGACTTCCCTTCTGCACTCCAGTGCTCTCAGCGTGCTCTTGACATCCGAGTTAAACTCTTCGGGGAAGAACACCCAGACACAGCTCACAGTTACTTTTGTCTAGGACAAACACAACATGCATCAGGCGACTTTTCATCAGCCCTTCAGTCCCATCAACGTGCCCTTGACATAAGGGTTGAACTCTTTGGGGAAGAACACCCAGACACCGCTCAGAGCTACTCTTCTCTCGGAGCAACACAATATGAGTCAGGCGCCTTCCCTTCTGCACTTCAGTGCTCTCAGCGTGCTCTTAACATCCGAGTTAAACTCTTCGGGGAAGAACACCCAGACACAGCTTAGAGCTACTCTTCTCTCGGAGTAACCAAACATGCTTCTGGCGACCTTTTGTCAGCACTTCGTTGCAAGCAGCGAGCTCTTGACATCCGAGTTAAACTCTTCGGGGAAAAGAACCCTGACACAGCTCACAGTTACTTTTCTCTCGGAGTGACACAACATGCATCAGGCGACTTTTCATCAGCCCTTCAGTCCCATCAACGTGCCCTTGACATAAGGGTTGAACTCTTTGGGGAAGAACACCCATACACAGCTCAGAGCTACTCTTCTCTCGGAGCAACACAATATGAGTCAGGCGACTTCCCTTCTGCACTTCAGTGCTCTCAGCGTGCTCTTGACATCCGAGTTAAACTCTTCGGGGAAGAACACCCAGACACAGCTCAGAGTTACTCTTCTCTTGGAGTAACACATCATGAGTAAGGCGACTTGTCTTCTGCACTTCAGTCTTCTCAGCGTGCTCTTGACATCCGAGTTAAACTCTTGGGGGAAGAACACCCAGACACAGCTAACAGTTACCTTTCTCTCGGAGTAACACAACATGCATCAGGTGACTTTTCATCGGCACTTTACTGTAAACAGCGGGCTCTTGACATCAGAGTTAAGCTCTTTGGGGAAGTATACCCAGACACAGCTCAAAGCCACTATAGTCTTGCAATAACACAATTTGCCTTACGAAATTTCCTTTCAGCTCTTCGATCACTTTGGCGTTCGTTGCAAATCAGCTCGCAGATACAAAGCTGAGCTATTGTTTAGTGAGAGTATACATAGAACAATAGTGAAGGGACGACTTCTCCAGCTGTGCGTTAATCTACGCGGCGTGCACTTGACACTTAAAACTGCTAGGGATAGAACATTAAGTGATTGCTTAAACTTCTCGCGATAGAGCAGTAGAGGATATACCGAGCAACTGTATGAAAGAGTAATAATCATAATAAATCATTATCGTTTGTCTCGCTATGGATAGTCACTTAAGATGTGGATCGCGACGTTTCAACTGCGTACTGCTATCTTTCATCAGGTAATGAGATCGACTGCTTTCGGGTCTCTAAGTCTAATAACTTAATTTATGTCTAATTACTGAAAAGCACTGCCTTGTGTTTGGTTTAATCTCTTCTTGGAGAACCACCAAAGCTATTTAGTTACAAAAAAAGCTTACCGAGTCCCCAGGTTCAGGGAGTAGGGAAGAAGTGGGGTGCTCCCATTACCTTGCATTGGGAATACAACGTAAGCCTTTCAGACTCGATCTACGTCTGTTTTAAACATCGTTATTATATCAAAACAATTCTAGCATCCGTTTGAGTCGAATGCAAATGGATCAATCATCAGTAGAGGAGATAAAAAAAGACATTGGGAAACTCAAACAGTTAACAACCAATTTCATAATTTGCAAGTATGAAATAAGTTTCCAATTTGAATGCTTAATCGGAAACACTGGTAAAAACAAAACAGTACGTATACGTCATCAGCATGCTACTATTTGACTTTGTATGAGGCTGGCTCAGGTACAACTTAAAGAGGGCATTTTATTACGGGGGGAACGAATGTAAATTTACAAGGAATAATAGAGAATTACTTATTAATTCTGCGTCAAAAGTTAAGGAAGCAAATCTCTCCTTCTGACAGAAAGGATGATTTTGAACATCGTTCCAAAAGCCGTAATAATAAAATCCAGCTAAGAGACTCCTTCCCTTTTAACCTTTGTATGAAATTAAACCTCAACCCCGCTGGGAGGGGAAGCGACTTGAATTTGCAGAGAACTGAATGATTTTTTTGAAAACTTGAAAAAGCAAATTAGTCTGAAATAAACTTAAGATTGTTTACTTCATCTCCATGTTTACGGAAACTACATTAAAAATACTTCGGGCTGGTTATTTAATCAAAGTTTAGCCGTTGTTTGGCAAAACCGCGTTCTAAGCCATCTTCAATTTTTTCTATCTGGACATTTATTTTTTTTGAACAGTAGTGAGAGGGCCGAAAGCTTATAGGGGAAAGATATTTTTTAATTAAATCAACTATTGAGAATCCCTGAGGGCCTCTGCTTGCGTAAAACCGTGGTTTGGGTTACATCTCATGTAAATAACTGGTCCTCTATGTCATGAGTTTTGTCATCTGACATGTTGTGGAAACCAACAAACATTTTGGGCATTCCAGACATCTTGAACAGACTTTCCGTTACAGCAGTGCTCAGACAAAAGTTCGCTAGTTATAAAATCAAGATCTCAATATCCCTGACTTCGCTGCAGTTTGCTTTCTTCACCATAGTCTAGTAAATGTTTGTGTATCCAGCCCTCACACATGGTAACAAGATTTTATTGTCTCCTCCTGCTGCACTGTTATCGTCATCGCTCTATTGTGCTTGTATTTTAAACATCACTCCGAAAAAAGTATTTCAAATACCTCAAAAATTGAATGATGCAGAAAAGCTGGTGTTGACGAAATGTAAATAAAAATTCACGAGTAGAAATAATATAACAGTATCGACATTGAACTTATTCCTCAACGGTGTGCTTCCTTAGGGATATACCACCCTTTCCGCTTGCTCTTAACCCTTTCTCTCATTGCTTCCCTTTCTTTCAGCCTATCTCAACTTTCTTCCATCTCCTTCCCTTCTTTATCTCCTCTTCTTCCCTCCTTTCCTTTCCCCTTCCTACCCCTTTCTCTCATTTCTTCTTTCTTCCTGTCCATCCTACCTCTCTTCCTCTTAAATTCCTCCCTCAACATATCGTCCTCCTCTCTCTCCCTCCCCGCGTCTAGATTATATATAGTCACCCTACCGACCCTTCCTGTCCTTCCCTCCACCTTCCCTGCCATTCAACCTCCTCCTTCCCAATCCATGTTTCCTCCATCTTTCTCCCTGCCACGGTGTCTCTTCCCTCATCTCCTCCAATTTCCTTATCATCCTTCTCAGTTTTGCAATTCAAGAACCAGATTTGAATGAGGTCAAGCTGATTAAAACATCTTTCTAAACGACATCACACAACAGATTAGAACTCCATTGAACAGAAAATCCTACTCAGTCTTTTCATGGAAGGCGACATATTCAATAATTTCCGCTCCGTTCCCCTTGAAAACCATGTAATCTCAAAAATCTTCCACGCCACCCGCCGTCTCCTCTTCCGGGTGATCATGATAAATAATAACTGCTGCCTAACATCAGGCCGGTTCAGTCTCGCCATAAATGTTTTAGCACTAGTAAATGGCGCCAAAATACGAACCATGAGCCATAGCTCGACAAAACTCGTCTGATAATGCTACTGAAGGGCACCAATAGCAAGAAACATTATTACGACCATGACAAATACCCCTCGGCCAAAATATATCCTTAAATAAAGGGTACAAAAGTTGACCTTTTCCTACGAGAATATGAAATCCAATAGTCCATGCAGCAGCGCGCAAATGACGCTTCGTGTCAATTTACGCGGGCACAAAGCGTTAACTGTCCCATTTCACTTATCACGGATAATCTTCATTAATAATGATGACAATAATAATATAATAATTTAGCAATGGACATTCCACTGGATGGCTCTTCTTGTTCGCTGTTTCCAGATCGAATTGGAATTTGGAATGTTGATGAGTACACTGTCCTATTAGGGCTCAAATCACAGCACTGATTGCCAATCACGCTCGAGGATTTTGTTAACGTTTAGATGAAAGGGAAATTCCCTTGCTAAAACGTATCGTATGACCAACACGTCGCATTTTATTTGAGTCAAAAGCACTTTTCATACCAGAGCTTGCTGACGCCTTGTTGAATTTATAACGCAAGATTCAGTTTTGGAGTTTTAGAGTTTCCTTTCGTCTATGAATCTTTGACATAATCAACCAGGATGTTCACCATTACCGTAATACAAGCTTGGTACGTAAAAATATTTTCCAATTTACTGACTCAATAAACTAGACTAAATATGAATGGTTAAGAAAATTCGCGAGCTTGTTAGAAGTGACACAACACTGAATAGTACTCATCAGTTCAAAGTTAATGATCGATGTTCTTTGAGATCACCTCCACTAAGTCCTTTCTTGCACAAATTAAGAAAGCTACATGTCAAATCATAAGATGCCCCGGTGAAAATAAACATCAAATTGATACACTAATATCGAACACATTCTCTGATCTGACTCTCTCCAGATTCTTTGCTGTCAACAGTTTAATTAGTTGTGGAGTTTTTACTCATTCGGAGATTTGTTTGAGGAGGAAAGTTATCATCCAAAAGGTCTTAAGACGAAATCGCAGAGTTGCACACGACAGTCGCAGAATAAGGGAAAAATAAAGAGCAAAGATCAGGCAATCGAAGATTCTCCACTCCTAACAAATGTGTATTACTGTAGATTCTGAAAATCGACGATGTTCCTAAAATAGGAAAATACTATTTCAAAATCGATTTATACATTTTAATTCTATAACTTCCGCGATTTGATTGTAAATTCTCTCCTCTAGCTGCCATACATTTCATTGAAAATGAGTTGCAAGAATTTGGTGTTGGATCAAGATAACAAGTTCTACCTGACAAGTTTAAGTATTCTCATTATCAGTTTGCTGGATAATGTATGGATATTATAAGGAGAAGTTACATGTTAATCACTTCTGGGAGTTGAAAGGTTAAAGACTTGGGTTCAAACGACAAGAGCGGATTGTGTTTGCCTTGTTAAGGAAATTCTATCTTTGTAAGAAGTTATGTCTTGAAGGTATGTTGATGCCGGAAATGGAAATTGTTTACTACTGAGTCATATTTTTCGGATCTAGAGGAAATTTCCCTTACTCGATTTGCTAAGGTGTTTCTGACCTGTGAAATTCTTAGAAATCGAAATTTTGTTAAGATAACACTACACGCAACGTGTACAATTTCAACGGTTCTACGACTGAAGCTATCTCGCTATTTGACATTAAGTATTTGCTAAATCATTTACTGCAAACTACGACTGTCATAAGTATTAAGTCAGAGAATTTCTTTGTGAAAATAGAAACTGTAGTGAACTGCTTTAACAGTTAAAATTAAATGTTCTGCTTTTCAAAAAACATGAACCTTATTGCCGTATATCTAATTTTTCTTGAAGCGTTATTTCTACTTTTTGATGTCCGTGAAACGTGCGGAGGACCCCCATTTACCCCCCACCCCCAACCCCCCTCTTGTACCGAGCTTTCCGAGGATACGGAGACTAGGTATAACTTGAGGCTGGAGACCGTTCTAAGTGGCTAAAAGAGTATTTTCTTCGGTTCTCGTTCAAATTTCAAATTTCAAACCAGCAACGTTGTTTCCCCATCAAAAACTGCAAAAGATTGAAGAGAACTGCCCCGGCTCCGTTCGTATCATTTTTCATTTATCATATTTATAGAATTGGACATATTTTGTCTGGGTCTTAAATTTCATGACGTGATACGTGCGCTTCGCTATTCTTCGTTTGCACGTGACGTCACACCTAATTATGCGATCTCTGAAAACCGGAAGTCGGCCATTGCTGGTGGACCAGTGCCGGATGCAAACAAAGCGAAGCAAGGACTTTTCGTCGCAGTTGTTGAGTTTTTGTTGTTGTTTTATTCGGCCATGGGCTATATTTGTGCTCTCAAAGACTGCAGGAACAAAAGTAACAAAAAGAGAGGGGATTCTTGTATACAATATTTTCGCTTCCCCGCAATAAGAAAGAATGGAGGAGATAAACTACGCAAGCTTTGTGAAGATCGTCGAGGACAGTGGTTGGCAAACATTCGGAGAAAGGATTTAGATGACAAGAAGGCTGAAAATACGCGTGTTTGTAGCGAGCATTTTGTTAACGGTGAGTAAAAAAATAAGGAATAGATTCATGGTTTAGGAAAATGCACGCGATACGATTTACGCAAAGATTTTTACGTACCTCAAGTGGATCGCACGTGTTATCATTGCATTTTAGGTTCGCCTTCTAGTGTTTGGGATACCACAGATCCTGACTGGGCACCAACTCTTAAATTAGGCCATGGTGATATATGCAATTCTTCAATAGCAGTTGAACGCAATGCTCGCGCAAAAAGCAGAAAAAGACGTAGACAAGAAATAGCTGATATGGAGGCTGAAATTGCTGAAACAGTTGTTGAAAGTGTCGAAAGCCCACAAGTAGAGACTGAACCAACAATAGTTCAAGAATTCAAAGTTTCTGAACCAACTACTAGTGAGTTAATTTCTATTATTTCTGCATTCTATGTTTGTGTTCCGATATATTTCCTACAAAAGCTTATCTTGTGGTGTTATTATTTTGAATGTTTTAATCTACAGTGCGTGATTCAAGTACTCTAAGAGACAACAATTGCCAGGCAGAACAAGCTACTACCAGAGACCAGGAATGCCAAACAGACATAGACCTTACCCAAATGGAAAATGAAAAAAACTACCTACAACACTTGATAGAAGAACTAGCCAATTTAAAGAGTCAACTCCTATCTGCTCCATTTTCAGAACAAACATTTAAGAACAATGATGAAAAAACCAAATTCTACACTGGCCTGCCAAACTACAAAACCCTGATGAGTGTATTTAATCTTACCTCTCATTGTATCAAGGGAAACTTTCAGAATGGTCTTGAATCATTTAGTGAGTTTAATCTAGTTCTCTTAAGGTTGAAACTTAATCTCACACTTCAAGACTTGGCTTACAGATTTGATATTCCAGTTGCAACCGCATCAAGAATATTTGATCCATGGATCCATGCACTAAGTATTAGATTGAAATTTCTTATATATTGGCCAGTGCGTGAAGAACTGCAAGCAACTATGCCTAGAGTATTTCAAAAAAATTTTGGCAAGAAAGTTTCTGTTATTATAGATTGTTTTTAGATATTTATAGAAAGGCCAAGTAGTCTAATAGCAAGGGCAATGACTTGGTCCAACTATAAGCATCACAATACCATAAAGTTTTTAATCGGCATAACCCCTCAGGGTACTATCTCCTTCATATCCAAAGCATGGGGAGGCAGAGTTTCAGACAAACACCTGACAGAGCACTCAAGAATACTACGAAAGCTTTTACCTGGTGATATTGTACCAGCTGACAGGGGCTTTGACATAGAAGATAGTGTTGGCTTTCATCAAGCCAAACTACACATTCTAGCCTTCACAAAAGGAAAAAAACAATTGTCTGCTGTCGAGGTTGAGGACACAAGAAAAATTGCAAATGCAAGCATACATGTTGAGCGGGTGATCAGTCTGGTCAGAAGGAAATACAACATTATGCAAGGGATACTACCTGTACAGTTGGTCACGTCACGAAAAGGAGATGACCTTGCACCAATAGACAAAATAGCTATTATTTGTTGTGCACTGACAAACTTGTCTGGGTCAATTGTTCCATTCCAATAGAAATTCTTTTTTAAATTGCTACTGAAACGAAATTTTCGTATCTGAAATATTTGCTCTAACCTGTAGTTTTGAATATGCTGATCATCATGAGATAATTTGCTTTGGCCAAAAAGAAGCGAAAGATATCTTTTTTAACCGTTCAAATCAAAAATTTTTACACAAAACCATGTCCGGGCCCTGGTACCGAGCGAAATGGATTGATGACGTCACTGGTTGTGTTCAGTCCGATAGCGTGGTTTATTTCACTCACTGTTTGTTTGTATTCGGGGGCGAAGGAGATAGCAGATATTGAAGTTTTGTCAAGTGAATCTTCTTCTGAACGAAGCGAAGCTGTCTCCAGTAGCGAAGAGGAAGATGGTGGCGTAAAATGGGGTTGACAGGCCTACACGACTCTCAAGCGTGTGTTTAGGGTAGCCTATTCAAAGTTTAGCCCTCACGAGTATGTCTTTGAGCGACCGCCCTCTTTTATAAGATACGAGAGGCGGATTTTTGTATAGTTCGCACAGTAGTGGTTGTGTTTCTATTAAATGCCAGTTTTTCATGAGAATTTGCTTTATGTGTGGCACTGAGTACGTACATCAGGGATTGCGTCTTTTTAGAATCGTTTGCCTTTGTAGATGTACAGCTATTTTTTTTACTGTCTCGATCGTTAAGTTGTCTGGATTGCTTTCAGCTTGCACCACGCGCGCTGATTCGATCGTACTACAGTTCTTAGTGTTCAGTGTTCCAGCCGTTTTGGCTCGTTTTCTTTTCTTTATTTCGGTATTAAAACGACCGATTTCACGTTCATAGAAGCACATGATCGCCTTTACTGTTTCTTGCTCCGCGTTGTTAAGGATTTGCTTTCTCTCATTTTTTAAATATCCTCGTCTGCTCTTATTTTGGCCCTCGCCCTATATTGTAGGGATTCTAGGCATGTTCTGCTAGGCATTTGGTACAGAGGGATTTGTTCGTTATCCTCAGACTTGCCGAGTAGATCATCTTCAGTGGCGGTGTCGTATGAGGCTTCCATGTTTTCTTCATTCTCTGAATGGCATTGCTTTGGCCCGGGGCGTTTAGTAGCCCATCTGCCGTTATAATGTCTTTCGAATTTTCTGTAGATGGTCAGGCAAGACCGCGGTTTCGATCCTAATCTTGTGGATCTCGTCAGTTGCCGATTAACAAAATAGACTGGTAGAGATTCGTTCTCGGTATCAGTCGGGAATTTTGCTTCCTATCCAGGCGAACCTCTCGCAGATAGCCAAGATGCCGATGTGGCCGCCGATGAATAAGACAAGGATGGCATTTTGCCCGAAATCCTCTTTTTCGGCCTCCCAAAATGCAAGCCACACTCCATGCTTTTACCCTTCTTTCACAGAAGTACACAACCAGTGACGTCACAGGGCTGTTTTGGCCGCGCCAAGATGGCCGCCAATTTTGATCTCAGCCGGTCAACTTCGAATGCTTAAAAATGTACTTTCCGGTATGCGTTGGCCCAAAAAAAAAACACGGCGTTTGCAAATAACGTTCAAACTCTATTGTATTGCAAAAATCTTGGATATGAAAACTACGTTTCAGTAGCACTTTAATGACAAGGGTATTTAAATATAAAATACATATGTAGTCATTATATCTGACATACACTTTGCTAACAAGAAAAGTGCAAATTTCTGTGTTAATTAGTGCCATTTTGTATAATTTTTGAACAAAGTGTTACAGTGATAAACTGAATGCACTGTACTGTCTAGAAGTTGAAAGTTTGACAAGGTAATATATATATAGTGACCAGTATAACATAACAATAATATTTACATGTTCAGTACTAATCCCATATTTGACAAGACTCTAAAATCTAAGAAATATACATTGTCATTTCAATTGAATGTCAAAAAAAGTTCTTTTAAGTCCTGGCTAATAATACTTTTTGTAAATAATTGTAAAAATAGAAACTGCTGCAAATTTTAGAATTTCAGAAATGCTAAAATGCCACAAATTGGGACAAAGTTGTTGATTGAATACCATAAGTGATTACTTTTATAGGGATTTATATTAAAAACTTCAAAGAAAAAAACATGATTATAACCTGTGTTTGGTACAAGAGGGGCACACCCACATCCCTTCAGGTACACTACCAAGTCCCACACACTCCATATGAAACCACTTAACTCTGCAGTTCCTGGCACAGGCAGTCAATGTGCTTTCACGATTGTCCTCCTGGCATGTGCACCATGGCCCATGCTCTTCACTGTCTGATGGTAAATCACAGCCAGATGTTGGTTGACAGCCCCTTATAACCTCAGGTAGAATACATTTTTTGTAAAAAGAAATGGCCTTTGGTAAATTTACATTCCAGAAGTGTTCATCAGGCATTAATCTTTGAACAAATAGGTCACAGTCCAAACAACAAAATCGCAGTAGGCCATTTCAGTGACAAATAATTGACACTGCACCTGATAATAATATTGGTGCTTGTTGTCAAGTTCTAGTTCACTGTCGTTGAACCTTAAGCAGAAATCCTTGTCACTGTTGGCAGCCTCTTGAATAGCGGACTTTCTGTGTTTGTATGGACACTTTATTTCACAAAGGCCAATGCCACAGCATTCACACATAACTAGCCCATCAGGGGATGCTCCTAGAAATGGCAACCTTGGATTTAAATGCAGACCACAGTCAGCTACAGAAAGATTTAAATGGTCTCCAGCAATATTGAATATATAATCTTCTCTAGCTTTACTTTCATGATCAATACCCCATTTAGTAGCAGCACTGCTAAAGCGATGGGCTTCGGGATAACGAACCGTCTTAATTAAACTCTTTGATGGTTTTTCTGGATTACTGCGGCACGTTGACTTAAATTTTGAGGCTGTTATTCTAGCAGCTCTTTGCGTATACCACAATTTTGCTTCATTCTGGTTTCTTGTGGCACTTTCAACTGTCTCTGCTTCTTTGGCATTGACATGAAGAGCAGAAAATACTTCGTCAATCAATTCTGGCTCTTCTAAAGTTGCTGAAGAGCATCTGGACTTGACTTGGTCTGCTACTGATTCAGGCGGTCCAGCAACCTGCTCTTCGTGAAAAATAAAGATGAATTGTATGGGGGAATCAGTGAAAGGATGGCAGACTTTCCATAGTTAAATATTTCTTTGAAAAAGTTATCTCTCTCTGGTGCACTAAGCACTTCAATTTGAGGCCGCTCTTTTTCTGCTCTTTGCTTGGACCCCTCTGGCTCTTCAAGCTGTTTTCGTAACTTATTTGCCGAAGTTAAGTCCATGTCACTGACTGGCATGTACGGGATCTCTTTAAGATAACTCGGCATTATCCATTGGCTTTTTTCTCCAGTACATGTCACCGAATCCCTCATTCGATATCCAGCTTCAACTGCGAATAATAGGGCACCAATATGGGAACATGCTTCGCAAAGGCCGGCCATACAATCACAGTTTCATAGAATTACCTCACCACTCATGTCGGCGAGAAGCCATGTGCTCAATGGTGTTGTTCTGGTTCTTTGCGAGTGATTTACCCTTGCGGTAACAACAACTGAATTCGATTCAGCGACTTTCTTGGTGAATAAAGTATTGACCCATCCGGAAACAAAGAAATTATACGCGTCTAAAGCTTTGTACGCCTTCATGTCTTCTCCTGCTGCCCACGAGGTTTGGAGGACGAGATAGTTTACAATATCCGGATATTGGATGCTCGGAAAATATCGTAAATCATCACTACATTCACTATTATTTAAGAGATATGGGTCGAAACGACATAAATTAACTTTCTGACGATATCTAGCCTTCGCAAGTCTAGTCAAAGACAAGTATTTTTGAGATAAAGCTACACCATCGTTGGTACAAATGTTTGCGTCCACCATCTTGAATTGGTGCTATGGTCCACCAGCAATGGCGTCCCCTATTACGTAGTCGATTCTAGTCACGTGATTGCAAACGAAGAAATATGTGGTCTATTGACAAATTTGCAGGAATCGAAAGGACGAAAAATCTTTCAAAGACAGATCATTATATCATTAATGTAGTACTTGCAGAAAAGAGAACTAAAATCGTAGAATCGAAGAAATCTGTATTGCCGCCTGAAAATAGAAAAATATTTTTGTTTTCCCCTCTTGCAATCCACTTGGTTCAGATAACCGAGCGGCTTTATATAAGATTAAAAGGGAATTTCCCTCGCTTGGGCATACCTGACCTGTGACCATCACACCACGATTTCAAGAACAATAGACTGTCTATTTCATAAGCGCCTTAGAAACAGCAAGTCCATCTTAAACGTATTGTTCATTTTATGGGTGATTTTGGCGTCGTTATCTCGCATTCCGTCCTTAAATCATTGAGATAATCAGCCTGTGTACCTCTCGTCATGTTGTTTCCCGCTTTAGCCATTAAATTTTAATATAGGTGAGTTAAAGTTTCTCCATCTAACAACCTACTAAACAACACTTAACTTAACATCGAAGATCAGGAAATTCCAGTATTTTTTGCACTTGAAACCACACGTTACTCTAAATCACAAAATGCTTCGGTGAAAACAGACATCAAGTGGTATGCTAATCCCCTGATACATTCTCTGATCTGACTTTGTGCGAATTCTTTGTTGTGGGAGAATTTGACGAGCTTTCTGTACAATCAGAGACTAGGGTTAAGCTGAGTTCAAACTTATCAAGCAAAAGGTCTTCAAGCGAAATCAAACGTCGCAAACTTCAGTCGAAGAATAAAGGAAGAGTAAAAGAGAAAACCCTTGCAATCGACGACAGCTCACTTCATTTTTAGTGTCGCAGACAAGGATACTTCAACCATAGAGTCTAAGAAAATCAAATTAGCAGAATATGAGCCCAAAGTCGGCATATACTCACCGACTTAATCCAAAGGGCAAATGATACGAATTTATTTGTTTCTTAATAGTTCCTTTTCAAGCCTGATGAAAGTGCGGAGATCCGAAGGGAATTTTCCTTGCAAGGGTGAGTATATCTGACCATAACGCCACTTTTTTTTAAAAAGAACAATAGACTTTATTTCACAGGCATTTCCTCATATCATTTTAACTCCGCCTTGTATCTATAACACAACACTCAGTTTCGGGATGAATTTCGGGTCTTGATGTTGCATTTGGCTCATGAATCACTGGGGCAGTTAAGTTATCAGGACAGTCACGTTGCTCTATGCAACCGGTATTCGACGGAAATGACTGAGAATGTACATGTACAAACCTGCGGTAAATTAATCTTTACAGACAGTTTTCGTAAGGTTAACTTATAGATTGGAATCTTAAAGCGGACTTTGAGTCGTAATTTTATACACGTATTCAATTTCACCAAGTGAAGCAATAATCCTCGCAGTTGAGCTGTAGTTTAAACAATTGCAGAAGAGAAACCTGAAAAATTCAGCACAAGTATCTGGGAGGCCTGGGTTCGAGTCCCGTCGAAGCCTGAATTTTTTTCACGCTTCTTTTCTGCAATCGTTTACATTACAGCTTACCAGCGGAGATCATGACTCTACTAGATTTTTAATCCGCAGCTAGGTCAAATATAATCTATTTCGTATATGAGAACGATCCTTCGCAGTAAAGCACTATTTGAGCAATAGTGGAAAATCAGACCTGAAAAAAAAAATTTCAGGCCTGTACGGGATTCGAACCACTGACCTCTGCGATACTAGTGCAGCGCTCTACCAATTGAGCTAACAAGCCAACTGGGAGCAGGCCATCAAATTAATTCGATATAAACCCGTAGATGACAAATCAAACAACAACAAACATATGAAACATATGTGTGAACTGCGGTTATGAGACGTATATGAGAACGATCCTTCGCAGTAAAGCACTATTTGAGCAATAGTGGAAAATCAGACCTGAAAAAAATTTCATAGTGCTTTACTGCTAAGGATCGTTCTCATCTACGTCTCATAACCGCAGTTCACACATATGTTTCATATGTTTGTTGTTGTTTGATTTGTCATCTACGGGTTTATATCGAATTAATTTGATGGCCTGCTCCCAGTTGGCTTGTTAGCTCAATTGGTAGAGCGCTGCACTAGTATCGCAGAGGCCAGTGGTTCGAATCCCGTACAGGCCTGAAATTTTTTTCAGGTCTGATTTTCCACTATTGCTCAAATAGTGCTTTACTGCGAAGGATCGTTCTCATATACGTCTCATAACCGCAGTTCACACATATGTTTCATATGTTTGTTGTTATAATCTATTTCATTAAAAATTGTTGAGTGGAAGAGAAACGACTGTCAGCTGTCTGGATCACATTACTCCTTTAAACTTATTTACATTAAATTTCAAATGGGTCATTTCCGCGCGTCCCAATGACAACAGTGATCGACGTGAAAGATCAAGGAAGCTCAATCTCATGTCGGCTTCCGTCTAAGACATCGGTGCACGGAAGCACAGGCTTTCAAAAACTTGCCAACTTGATTTTTAAAACACAGTTTCATGATATTATTTATTAGACTTCTGATAAATCTTCTGTTTGTTCTTTCTTTTAGAGTCTTAATTTACTTAGTTGAATAATTCCTAGTTTTTATCTATCGACATGGCACATAATTTTTTACATTTACCTGATGGTTAATCTGTTATGGTTATTTTTCCTGCAATCCCTAATTTTTTTAGTTGTCAAGGACACCCATAACAGCCTCAGTTGGCAGGTTTACCCTGTTTAAATATAGTATTATTGCTATTATCATTATTATTATTATTATTATTATTATTATTATCAATTACTTTTAAGTGGAAAGATACCGTAAGTCATCAACTTTACATTATTTCTCAGTTCAAAGAACCTTATTATTCGAAATATATTTGAAATTTCTATAAAAAAGCATCTGCTAACAAAATTCTCTCACAACCATCAGGAATTAGCTCGGGATAACAAAATCTACTCTCGTTACCACTGACGCCTCTTCGGCCTTTCTCGAACGAGCAGCTTAATTATTTCAAATTTGTCTCCATTGTACTCAATGAGCTCTCCAGCGCCTTACGTCAAACGTTCAAATCCATGTGGGACAACATCTATGGACATCGTCCCGGATATCAACTCTGGGAGGACTCCACGTTGGTAAGAAATTTCTTTGTTGCTGAAGAAGGTGGTAAAACCAAAGTCCCCTACACACATCTCTTATGAAGAATGGGATTGCACAGCTCTGTTCCAGGCCACCATCTATGCAAGATCCTTTGCTACGCCAGATAGCAAAGGTCATTACAGGACACTTGGTGAGCTGTACGTGAGGCGTCATAAAGTACCTCATGGAAAGTTTCATGCATCTGTTGTGAGTCCAAGTGGAAATACAGCTGAAACCTTTGCTCTCGCTATCGATCAGCTTCGACTATTAAGAAACTCGCTTTGTCACTCAGACAGGTCGGAGATTGATAAACTAACCTTTGACCAATACGTGCAGCTCGCTAAAGAAGGATTTAAAGCTCTTGGTATCAACACAGATCCCATCGGTGCCATCGGTGGATTAACAGAATCTGATTTCCCCACCAAAGAGGTTCGTAGATTGGAGGAAAGTCTTCGGCAGGAGACCAGATCGTATATCGAGTGTCTCGAAGAAGTAAAATCAGGTGTGGACGAATTGATAGCACGGGGGAATGATCTAAAGGAAAAAGTTGACGACCTTGCTTTATTGAAGCAAAAATAGATGATCTGAAACAATACATAAATCAAGACTACACAGGTAAAAAGTTATTATTGTTGTGACTTTTAAAAGGGAAAAAGACTCAAAGATGCATTGCAGCAGAGTGATCTAAGCGCTCCTTCCGCGGGGATACACGAGAAGGACTTGGTGATTTTTCTCCTTACTTTAATAGTACCGATGAAATCCGGAGCTCAACTTCCTGCTTTCCCCAAAAAATGCCTAGAGAATGTCTTTACAATCCTTTCTGTATGTCCTGATTTACCTTCCTTCTTGAACAGGACTACCACCTTAAGCTACATGTTACTTTAATTATTTGTTCAAGACATAAACCGTACCTACTTTTTCTACCGAATTCGTGACTCCTCACATCGGATGCCATTAGAGGACACCTTAGAAAAAGCACACAAGCTTGTGGCATCCAGAAGGAACATGATGTCCAGATATTTGATGGTATCGCCTAATGTACCCTTTTTCGTGATCATTATTTCCGTTCGTTCTCCAAACTAGCACCATTATGATTGGCTCTTTTATGATTCAATCTGTTTGTTTCTTTCAAGATTCAAAGCCATTTCTTCCACCATCAAATCTTCCTTCCAAGATTCCACACTTCACTGGCCGTCAGAAAGAGTGTGAAGAGATTAGCAGCCACTTGACTTTCAAAGGTACCCGGATCGTGTCGACATGGGGGTCGCCTGGTTTTGGTAAAACTTCTGTAGCAACTACTGTCGGACATCAACTCCAATCTGGAGGACTATCTGTGCACTTCTTCTCCATGCGAGGACTCCTGTCAGAAGCTGAGCTGACTTCAAAGCTTTTGAGCTTCTTTGAAAGACGCTCCTCAAAAGATCAAATACCTCCGCGGATGTCCATTGACGATGAACTTTCTCTCTTTCTCAGCGAAATTTCAGATGAATTTGTGATGATTCTCGACAACGCTGATGACCTACTCGAAAGTGGAGCTCCGAATGGGAAAGAGAATTTTATAAGATTCCTTGAAGTCATCCTCGGTCAAGTCAAAAATGCATCATTTCTTATTACGACAAGGGAATCTCTCGAATTCATACATGTGCATTTGCAAGGCCATCACAGAGTAAGAATACGACCATTCGTCGAGTCCTTTTCTCAAAGTTTAATAGCTGGATTGCTCCCAAGTGCGACCATGAATGCCTGCTCGAGAATTGCGAAAATCTGTGGTAACGTACCTTTGGCCACGAAACTGTTGTGTTCCTCCATTTCTGAAGATAATGATCAACCGAGTCAATTTCTAAAGGACTTGGAGGACCCTACGGAAAGAGACGTTGTCGATTTATTAGACAAGCCAGACTATCCGAGCAATCTACGGTTGAAGTTCCTATTCGAAACCTCTTTTACGAGACTCTCTTTACTGGAAAAGGAGGCTCTTGTATCTCTTAGTGTTCTTTCACAAGACTTTAACCTCTCGGTTCCTGCAGCTGTTTTAGATGTCAAATCCAGTGTCGAGGCCAAGAAGGTCTTCCATACACTTCGAAGAAAATCCCTCCTTGACTCCAGCTGCAAACCTGACTCATTTTCGATGCATAAGTTGCTTCTGTCGTTTGAAAAAGAAAGAGGCAAAGACGAAATGAAAGAAACGATGCTCAACTCCAAAGCACGTTAGTCTGCATTTTACGTCTCTCTTTTCGAGAAGCTAAATGAACAGTTTTTGACTGGACATTCCATGCAAGCATTTATTGATTTCTTTGAACAGAAGCAGAATATTATTCAGAGTCTATTGGAAAGCTGTTCCGATCCTAAGATATGTGACGTTGCATTTTCTGTACTAATAAAAGCCGAGGTATTTCTAGATTCTCTTTTCTGGTGCGAAGGAGAAAACATTGACAAACTTTACGAACATGCAACTGAAGAGGCTCAAAAGTTTGGAAAAAGTACGTTCTATACTCGGTTACTGTTGTCTTTGGCATTTACGGAAATGACTTGGGGAAAATGTGGAAGAACAATGATGCTGCTCTCCGAAGCCGAAAGCCTTCCTTTGTCTGTCAATGATAAAGCAAAACTCTTGTGTTATAGAGGCATCTGTCAACTGGCCTCAGAGAAAATGAACGACGGAGTTCAGAACTTACAAGAGGGTCTTTCTTTGATGGGTAACAGCGATGACGAGCGAATTCTCAAAGTAACTGCATTACAGATTCTTGTAACCTACTTTCGTTTCAATAAAAAGAGAGAAAATGCATTAGAACTCTACATGGCAGCTTTACAAGAATGCAGAGCATTAGGACGCATAAGTCTTCTTGTTATTCCTCCATTGGAGAATAGAAAATTAAAAATTATTGTAGGAGAGAAGCCGGAACCAGATTCTACAAACACTGGACCACTGCGATTAGAACTCATTTGCGCTGTCAGTGAAGCCACAAAACAGTTTTCTGATGATGAAACAAAGGTTGCAATAAGCAACTCTGTGCTAAAAATATTAAAAGAAATAGCAAATCCAAGCATTCCACACTCAATTGGCTTATGGAACTTCCAAAGAAACGTCAATAATACATTAAGCAATGTGACGAATGATCCCAAAGCAGCAGTAGAATTATGCGACAAAAGGATCAGTTATCACAAAATGACCTTAAACCAAAGCGGGAAAGTAACCGCAGGGGATGACCCTAAACCCGACGACAATCTGGATTTAAACCTGCACCACCAAGGATTATTGAAAAACTATTTGGATCATGGCTGCGCTCTTTACAAGATGGGAAACTATTCTGGAGCCATTCAGTCTTATCAGTGTGCTCTTGACATCGCACTACGACTATTTGGAAAAGAACATTCAGACACAGCTCAGAGTTACTTTTCTCTCGGTCAAACACAACATGCCTTAGGCGACTTTTCGTCAGCACTTGAGTCAAAAGAGTGCGCTCTTAAAATCCGCTTGAAACTCTACGGGGAAGAACACCAAGACACAGCTGAAATCTACTCTACTGTAGGAGTTACACAACAGGCCCTAAACGACTTTTCGTCAGCACTTCAGTCTTTCCAGCGTGCCCTTGACATAAGAGTTAGACTCTTCGGGGAAGAAAACTCAAACACAGCTCAGAGTTACTTTTCTCTAGGGGTAACGCAACATGCCCTTGGCGACTTCCCGTCAGCACTTCCATCAAAACAGCGTTCTCTCCACATAAGAGTTAAACTCTTCGGGGAAGAACACATAAAAACAGCGGAGAGTTACTTTTCTCTCGGAGTGACACAACATGCCTTCGGCGACTTCTCGTCAGCACTTCAGTCAAAACAACGTTCTCTTCATATAAGACTTAAACTCTTCGGGGAAGAACACACAAAAACAGCTCAGAGCTACTTTTCTCTCGGAGAAACACAACATGCCCTAGGCAACTTCTCTTTGGCACTTCAGTCAAAACAGCGTTCTCTTCACATAAGAATGAAACTCTTCGGGGAAGAACACACAAAAACAGCTCAGAGCTACTTTTCTCTCGGAGAAACACAACGTGCCTTAGGCAACTTACCGTCAGCACTTCAGTCCTCTCAACGTGCTCTTAACATAAGAGTTAAAATTTTGGGGGATGAAGACCCAGGCACAGCCCAGAGTTACTTTTCTCTCGGAGTAATACAACTTCAGTTAGGCGACTTCTCGTCAGCCCTTAAGTCCTTTCAGCGTAACCTTGACATAAACTTAGATTAAACTCCCCGGGGAAGAACACTCAGACACAGCTGATTGTTGCTTTTCTCTCCGAGAAGCACAAAATTGGCTTAGGCCACTTACCGTCAGCACTTCAGTGAAAACAGCGTGCTCTCGAAATCCGATTCAATCTCTACGGGGTAGAACATCTGGACACAGGTGAGAGTTACTATTCTCTCGGAGTAGCACAACATGCCTTAGGCTACTTCTCGTTGTCACTACAGTCCTTTCATCGAAATCTTGACATCAGAGTTAAACTCCTCGGGGAAAGACACCCAGATTCATAACTGAGTGACTGTTCAGTCAAAATAGCACGACGGTTTCTTAGCGATTCTACTTCAGCTGTGCCGTGATCTACACGGCGTGCTCATGACATTCAGTATTTACTCACAGTAAAGCTGCAGAGAATATACTGAGGGATTCTATTAAAGGAATAAATGATTTAAATCAAATGATTGATGTTCATAAAAATTCAAGGTTTAAACGAGCCAGATAAAATAAAGATAAAATACTCTAATTAAAATTAAAGGTATCTTTGTTTAGGAAAAAAGGACATGATCAACCAGCTTTCATAATTTTGCTAAATGGCTTATGATAAATAAGATAGAATCACACACACTGAAAATTCTTGTTTGGTGTCAGTATTTTCTTCAACGCTGATTGCTTTAATTTTGGTTCGACGTCTTTTAACAAAACCACCATAGTTGCTTAGTTAAGAGCAAGTGGTGAACAAGAACCCAAAAAAAGGAGGGGGGGAGGGGAGGGAGAGGTGAGATACTGTGCTTATAGTAAACCCACTCCCTCTATGAGGAAAAGAAGCAGTACACTAAATGATCTAAATGAAACGACTAGCTTTATTGTTTGCAGAAATAAAATAAAGATTTTTAACTTCATGTCAATGTTTTATTGTACAAATTGTATTAAAAACGCTTCTTGTTTTAATCTGAGTTTACTTGAGATAGAGAAAAATTTCATTGACAAATTTTATAGTCACAGAAATATGAACAAAGACCATCTTCACGAAAACCCCTCTTTTTTTCAATTCAGAACTTTTACAAAATATACCCTAGGTTAAGGACATTAATTAGATGAGAATATTGTTTATATCTATATAAAGTTTGTTTTTTTTACAATCAAGTTCCGTTATCTGGGGAGAGGCACAGCAATACACAGACAAAATTCCTCTAGCTACAGAATATAGGTCTCAATATCACTGACCCCACCGCTCTTTGTGTTCGACACCATAGTCTTGTAAATGTTTGTATATCCAGCCCTTACACATGAAAACAAGATTTTATTCTCTCCTCCTGCTGCGCTGTTATCGTTATCACTCTGTTGTGCTTGTATTTCGAGAATCACTCCAAAAAAGTCTTTCAGCAGTAGTATTTGCTGTGTCAATAGCTTTTACAGCATTAAAAAGGTTTTTTAACTTTTAAATTTCACTCAAACAAAAAAAAATTTCAAAGAATTTGCCTTTCTTTCTACCGTGCGAGGCCAGTGCGCGTTAAGAACACAATAAACGCGCGCATGAAATAGCAAATCTCTTGGGCTCTGGCAGAAGTCACTTTTCGCTGTTTCACTAGCACGACTGGTTCTCAGGGTTCTGTCCTCCTTCATGCAGAGAGGAGCTTGGTGACGAGATTGTCACTATCGCCCAGTCGAGCGCGTGCTCAGAAGCTAAGATTTTTTTCCTGTATGAGTTAGAGCAGCAGATTGAACCAACGAGGAAGTTACAAGAGGAAAAAGACAAGTGATCTTTTATTGACACTCGAAGAAAACAATACGGAACTTGGAGGGGACCATAACTTATTTGTCTTGTGGATTAAATAGATGTACCGTCAGTTTTGGTAATTCAAAAGGGCAGTAAAAATGTATGATCTGTTTGGGACAGAATGCTATTTCACTGTAAGACTGCAAGCCCTTGTTATAATCGCATTCTAGTCACAGTATCAAACGTTTTTTGAGTGAACATTAGAGAGATTTAGCATCGCGTTTACGTGAAATGGCAAAAGTCGGCTTGCCCTTTGATGTTTCACGTAAAATAGCGTTACTTGCGTCATGATGGATTTGAACGCGTCCTTATAAGACTTACGAGGAAAAGTTTTGGTGCCCTTTTTCCGGTAAGTAACTTCTGCTCTGTAAGAAAAAAAGTGAAGAAAATTTTACGTTCACGGTAAACGCTAAACAGGTTGCTTTCACTAGAAACGGTTAAAGTCCCTATTAGCCCCTGGAGGTTTATATACATTTCCATTCTTTGCGTTATCAGGATTAATCTCCAAAATTTTTTTTGATTGATTAAATATTCCCCGAGATATGCCGCCTCAAAGTTCGTCCTCTGGCCACGCCCTTTTGATTTGGCCGGGCTAAGTTAATGCTGGTAACTAAAAGTCCCTCATGACGTCACAGCCAGACCGTCTTTCGATCGATGTGCATACACTCACTTGAATGTGCGTTTAGACGAATCTGGTGTATTTGAGCAACCAACGACCACGCAACGAGTCGGCATTTTCACATCATTTTACCGCAGTAGACATATGTTCTTATACAAGAAGTTAACATTAATTCTTGCTGTGACGTCACTGAATGTTGGAGAGGTAGTAGGTCCGAGACTCGGCTCAGTAATTCTCTCCCGGCCCAGTCAATAGGGCGTGGCCAAAGGGTAACTTTGAGGCGGCATATCTTGGGAAATATTTAATCAATCGCAACATTTTTGGGGGGGGGGGGAGATTAATCCTGATACCGCAAGGAATTTAAATATATATAAACCTCTGGGCGTGAATAGGGACTTTAAGCGCAACCGACAAACGTGAGAAAATGGCGGGGAAACGTGGTTACATGGTCACTCTTACCGTTCACGTTTCGCGTAAAAGCGGAGCTGAATTTCTCAATTATCATTTTGTGATTTACTGAGATCTCCCGTTTATATTGTGTCCACTCACTGAAAGGACAAGCTCCTGGTTGCGCCAGGCTGATCCAGGAATAATGCTGATCTGCTTTTCGAAAGCGAGCACGAGCCGAGCGCGGGTCGAGTAAGAAACGCGCGGGGGGTCTGGAGCGACAAAAAGTAGTTCGCACTCTTTCGTGCGATTCGTCCATCGCAATCACCTTCCGCTTCCTTCTGTTTGCTTGAAAGACGCAAAAAGCTAACTAGAAAACTAAAAGATACGCCTGTTCTGCATTTCAGAATAAAGAAAGTAAATTTAATTTGTCAGGATAATGTCGGAAAGTTCTGAAAAGCAATGTCCGGGGTGGTCATCTAGTTTCGAAACGGAAATTACCCAATACTGAGTGTATTGTTCAGATCAAAAGGGAAATTTCCCTTGCTACGGAGTGTTCGACGTGTAAACATCACGCTACATTTCTTGAGAACAAAGGACCTTTCAAAGTATAGGGATTTAGTGCGTCAAGGGTTTAAAAATTCCTTAAGGCACGAATAACAAGTCTGAACATTGCAGTCAGTCTCTGGATAAATTTCGAGTGGCAGTCTTGCATTTGGTTAATGCCTTGATGATCAGCCTGTGTGTCTGTGATCATGATATCTCCCGCTTCCACTTGAATTTCAAGGAAGGTAAGTAACAGTTTTTTCAACTATTAACGAAATAAAACATTAAAACAATCAATATCGATGAAGGTCTGACAAATTCAAAATTTTGTTAGATTTGACACAACACCCACTTTCTGATCTGTGCCGTCAGTAAGAAGATTTGACGTTTGGTATTTGCTGAGTGTATTTGCAGTCATCCTCGTGCGAAGAATGTGAACGTTTATTCCGCTTTTAGCAGAAATCCACATGCCATCTTTTATATCCTTCAGTTTCCTGTTACAATCAAATGCGCCATAATTTGTTTCTTGGTGCCTTCTTGTTCATGACATGCAAGCTCGTACTCCTATCCGGAATATCTTGCGAAAAGTTACAACAGAAGATATTAAGTCTTCAGGGACCAAAAGAGTTTTGAAATTTATAAACATGAAAATCAAAATACCGTGAAAATATCATTCCAGACGTGAAATTAATTCAAACTGTTTGCTGGCAAAGAAAACTCTGTATTTCTCACTGCATACCAATAACTTGGAGTTTAGGTTTAAAAAAGAAGGTTTTGATAGTAAAGGAAACCTATTGAACTGATTTTCTTAAGGAAGTTAGGTTCTGAGATGCACATCCATCCTATGGTCTTCGATTTCTCGGTTTCTGCATTTTGATGTGATAAAACATTTCACTCGAAAGGTGCTGGGAAATGGCATCCAAATAGAAAGCAGATTCAAAGTGTTCATCTTTATCAGTAGTACTTTGTTGAACGTAAGGATGAGTTTTCGCGATATCTTTATTTCATTAGAGATGTTTTGTGAACAATTTAGGAAGATAAAACAGAAAAGGTTGAGTCTATGAAGACTAACTAGTTTTGAAATTTCATAAACATGTCAATCAAAATATCGCAAAATTATTATTCTAGAGTTGAAATCAATTTGAACTGTTTGCTGGCAAAGAAAGCTCTTTCTTTTCATCGATAAACTGAAATTGAAAACTGGAAAATTAGAATTTCACGTTAAGCCAAGCTTATTGGAATGAACTTTTTCAATGAATTTAAGTTCTGAGATGCATATTCATGCTGTGGTGTCACAGTCTTTCTTTTCTTGATTTTTGCATTTTGATAAGATGCAACATGTAACGCTTGAATAGGAAAATAGTGCCTAAAGAGATGCAGGTACATGCCATCTATACAGTAAGTAGACTTAAAGAGTAATTCTCTTTAATGTACAGTTAGAATAAGTCTCCACTTTGTCTTCGGCAAATTCATTTGTAATGCCTCTTTCCGAATCCGTGTCGCCTCGTACGATATGATAAAGCCAGTGCGCATACGCGATTAAGTTGTTTAATGCTTAATTAGTTAATTTGAATGAAAACAACCTGACGAAGAGCCTTTTCCTTTACATGCATACATCCCCTCTATTTATTCTATTACTATTAAATGATGTTACCGAAGTTAGCGTGCAAAACATATGGAAGTTATCTTTCTTTTTTTAAAGCGAGCACGAGCCGAGCGTGAGTCGAGCGAGAAATGCGCGAGGAATGGAGCGCGAAAAACTGAGTTGATCCAACTCTGTCGCGTGATTCTTATATCGCGTTTATCTTGCACTTCCTTCTGTTCGCTTCAAAGACGCAGAAATTAAAAACTGGAAAACACAAAAATATGCTTCTCGTGCATGTAAGATTGAAGACACTATTATTTTATTTCTGTCAGGGTAAAGGCAAGGAATTTTGTAAAGCGGTAGCCGGGCTAATTTCAAAAAGGAAATTGCATAACATTTAGTCTATTATTCAGATTAAAAGGGAAATTTCGAGTTAGAGCGTTTGTCCATGAATCATCGAGATAATAAGCCTGTATGTCTGTAAAGTCTGTAATGTCTTCTCTGTGTCTTCCCCCAATAAATTTTTCAACTGTTAATTAAAACAGACGAAACCCCATAGAGATTCGCATCTAAACAGTAAGTAAATTCGAAGAGTCCAATGGAATTTAAAAATGAGTCTTCACTATGTCTCCAGTAAATTCAGTTGTGACGCCACTTTCTGATTCTATGTCCCCTCGTACGACTTGATAAAGCCAGTGCGCATGCGGAATAAAGTAGTTTTATACGTTAGGTAACTTAATTCTGAAGAAGAACCTTTTTTGATTTACCCTTGCATATGTCAATCACCCTTTGATTTCAATTAAGACGTATGCTTTAATAAATTTAATCTCTCTCAGGATTTTGATAGATGATACCAATCTCCAGAGCTTCCTCAGAGTATGACTCTACAGCCTTTTACAGACGAGCAGCTGAATTATTTCAAATTTGCCTCCATTGTACTCAATGAGTTCGCCACTGCTTTACGTCAGACGTTTAAATGTATGTGGAACAACATAATTGGACATCTTCCCGGATGTCAACTGTGGGATGACTCCGTGGTGGTAAGAAATTTGTTTCTCAGTAAAGAGGGTGGAAAAACTAAAGTTCCTACACACACCTCCTATGAAAAATGGGATTGCACAGCTCTGTTTCAGGCAACCCTCCATGCAAGGTCGTTTGCTTTGCAGGATAGCAAAGGTCATTACAGGACACTTGATGAACTGTTCATAAGGTACCATAAAGTACCTCGTGGAAAGTTCCATGCATCTGTTGTAAGTCCAGGTGGAAATACAGCTGAAACATCCGCTCTTGCAATTGACCAGCTTCGACTGTTAAGAAACTCGCTTTGTCACTTAGACAGACCAGAGATCGTTAAACCAACCTTTGACCAATACGTGCAGTTCGCTAAAGAAGCATTCAAAGCTCTTGGTATCAACACAGATCCCATCGATGCCACTGGCGGATTGACAGAATCTGATTTTCCCACCAAAGAAGTTCGCAGATTGGAAGAAAGTCTTAGACGGGAGACCAGATCGTATATCGAGTGTCTCGAAGAAGTAAAATCAGGTGTCGATGAGGTGAGATCAGATGTCAAAGAAATGAGATCAGATGTCGAAGAGGTTAGATCAAGTGTCGACGAATTAAAAGCCCAGGGGAATATTATAAAGGAAAAAGTTGAAGACCTCGCCGGTGATCCAAAGCGATACATGGATCAAGACCACACTGGTAAAATATATTAAAAGTTGTCTAGCTCTTAAATAAATGAATTATGCATTGCTGGAGAGTGTTCTTATCAGTTTTTATTTATTTATTTAATTAATCATTTATTTATCATCTAATGATATACATGAAAAATTTCTCAGTTCTGATTGGTTAAGATGAATGAAATCTTCAGTTAGTTCAGTGCAGAAGAGAGTTAATTCAGTGCAGAAGAGGGTCAATTCAGTGCAAAGAAAGAAACAAACCAGACATTCTGATTGGTCAGAATGATTTGTCAATGTCAAGGTCAATGTCACTTGCAGGGTTTGAATAAATTATTTTTGCACGTGATGCGCGCGCTTTTCTTCTGCGTAGTTATGAGAAGCTACCTCGTATTTTTTTTTAATGTATATTATTAATATATAATCACAGGACTTTATCGTGCAATTTGGAATAAATAGGCACCCTTAAATTTTTTCAAAGACCACAAATTGCACTCGCCCTACGGGCTCATGCAATTTTGTTAGTCTTTGAAAAAAATTACTCGTGCTTATTTATTCCAAATTGCACCCGAAATCATGTGATTACCTATACTAATTGTATTACAAGCTAATTGACGTATATAATACATGGGAAATAGATAAATGAAAAGGCGAGGAAGTCTCAAGAAGCCATGGAGGCTTTAATTAGACAAGTGTAAAGTACGGAAAAATCTTGATTAATTATCTAATATCAATAACCTTGCGACTGTTTTATGATTAACACTGACCGCTTTTCGGAGGCTATTCTTTGATTGTTTACGGGATCTATTCCTAGCCGAGTTTGTAAACTCGTTGCATTGTTATCGAAACTTGTGTGTGTTGTTTGTGTGTAAGCCTGGACAAATCGATTTAAAATTTGTAATGCTGTAATCCCCCTCGTTAAGCTTAGGTGCTTTAGGGGGAAACAATGAGAAATATCTTCAAACAAAAAAAAAACCTTGCTATGAGATTAACTGAGTATTTTGCAAATTAATTAAATAGGATCTGAGTAACCGTCTGAAAGATCTTATATTGTTAGACTCAATTATCGAATGAGGCAGAGAGTTCCACGATTTTGGTCCTTGGTGTAAAATTGTGAATTGTTTGATGTTACTACAGACTTGAGAACGGCATAATTTTGAAAAGAAGACTTACTAGTAGAACTCCGTACTACACTCTTGTAAATAAAATATGGATAAACTAAGGAATGATACAATAAGAAAAGAGGTTCGCTAAGTACGTGAAACCTTTCATTATTTTGCATTCCTATCGTTTTATAAATGTTTGTACAAACGAAGTTAATATGCATTTTTCGTGTAAAATGCTATTCTATGAAAACAGCCAAAACTTTTCAACTTCCTCGATAATTGTGTTATCAATTTCGAGAGGGCTTGTCGCTAGTGATCTTTTTCATTTAGGTCTAAAAATCATGATTTTGGTTTTTTCACATGAATGGACAACTTGTTAGCTTTTAGCAAAGTCGCAACGTGAGGAATTTATTCGAGGTAATCCACAAGAATTTTATGACTTCGGTTTTGGTATCGTCAGAAAAAAGAAAGTATTCAACATCTCTGATGATAATATGTATATCAAAGGATAATGGTAGACATAAGCAAATTGCCCAGTTCTGAAGCTTGCCTTCCTTGAAGTTTTTTACAACCTGAGCGAGCTGGTTTATTTGCATGCATGGGATCAAAACTTTCATGGAGGTATGAGGTATGATGGAGGACGAGACTGGCATTAGATATTCATAAAAAAGGTTTAAACGTTGGAACGATATTTCTCGCTGGATTCAAGCTAACGTTAGCGAAGAACTGGTAAAACCTGCTTCCAACAGGAAAGTTTTCGAGTGGGGGGACTAAAGAAGAATGCGCGAAGAAAATTTTTTTCCGATTTACTCCGATTTACTCCGATTTGCAAAAATGTGGGAGGGCTAAAGCCCCCCCCCAGCCCCTCCCTCTGCGCGGTCTGTGTCCAATCTCTTCAGAATCAGTAATAGTCACACTGTATTCCTACATTTGTAAAATCCTTATAGGTTTACATTTCGCGTGATTTATGGCACAATTTGGGATTTTCCATGTAGCTGTGATATCAATTTTTTATTTTTTAGCGCTTAGGGCTTCATGGCGTTGTTGTTTGTTTGTTTGTTTGTTTGTTTTTTTCAATTCTTATTTTTATATCTTTTATATCTTATCTTTTATATCTCCTTATAGGTTTACATTTCGCGTGATTTATGGCACAATTTGGGATTTTCCATGTAGCTGTGATATCAATTTTTTATTTTTTAGCGCTTAGGACTTCATGGCGTTGTTGTTTGTTTGTTTATTTTGTTGTTTTTTTTAATATCTTTGTAGGTATTAAGTTTGTCGTTTGACAGAGTGCTCAGATATTGTTTGTTGTTTTTAAACCGCATGCAAAAGACTTAATGGCCAGATTTGTATTGGTACCGTATGATGTGCATTTTTTACTATTTTTTCTTAAAACTACCGCCATTGCAATTGGCTCTTATATGATTCCATCTGTTTCTTTCTTTCAAGATTCAAAGCCATTCAATCCGCCTTCCAATCTTCCTTTAAAGATTCCACACTTCACTGGCCGTCAGAGAGAGTGTGAAGACATTGGTAGTCACTTGACTTCTAAAGGTACCCGGATTGTGTCAATATGGGGGTCGCCTGGTTTTGGTAAAACTTCTGTCGCAACTACTGTCGGACATCAACTCCAGTCTGGAGGACTACCAGTGTACTTCGTCTCCATGCGAGGACTCCAGTCAAAAGCTGATCTGACTTTAAAGCTTTTGAGCTTCTTTAGAAGACACTCCTCAAAAGATCAAATACCTCAGGGAATGTCCATAGACGATGAACTTTCCCTCTTTTTAAGCGAAATTTCAGATGAATTTGTGATGATTCTCGACAACGCTGATGACTTACTCGAAAGCGGAGCTCCGAACGTGAAAGAGGATTTCATACAATTCCTTGAAGTCATCCTCAGTCAAGTCGAAAATGCATCATTTCTTATTACGACAAGGGGATCTCTCCAATTCCTAAATGTGCATTTCCAAGGCCATCACACATTAAGAATTCCAGCATTAGACGAGTACTTTTCTCAAAGTTTAGTGGGTGAACTACTCCCAAGTGCGACCATGACTGACCGCTCGAAAATTTCGAAAATCTGCGGGAACGTACCTTTGGCAATGAAACTGTTGTGTTCCGCCATTTCTGAAGATAATGCTCATCCGAGTCAATTTTTAAAGGAATTGGGTGAGTCTACGGAAAGAGACCCTGTCGACCTCTTAGACAAGCCAGACTATCCTAGCAATCTGCAATTGAATTTCCTAATTAAAACTTCCTTTGAGAGACTCTCTTTACCAGAAAAGGAGGCAATGGTATCTCTCAGTGTCCTTCCAGAGGACTTTAACCTCTCCGTTGCTGCAGCTGTTTTGGATGTCAAATCAAGTGTCGAGGCCAAGAAGGTGTTGCATAGACTTCGAAGGAAATCTCTCCTCGACTCCAGCTTCAAACCTGACTCATTTTCGATGCATAAGTTGCTTCTGTTGTTTGCAAGAGAAAGAGGCCAAAATGAAATGAAAGAAACGATGCTGAACTCCAAAGCACGTTTGTCTGCATATTACGTCTCTCTTTTCGAGAAGCTAAATGACCAGTTTTTGACAGGACATTCCATGCAAGCATTCGCTGATTTCTATGAAGAGAAGAAGAATATTACTCAGAGCCTAATTGCAACTTGCTCCGATCCTAAGTTATGTGACGTTGGATTTAACGTCTTGGTTAAAGCAGAACTGTTCATAGATTCTCTTTTCTGGTGTGAGGGAGTAACTATTGACAAAATTTACGATTATGCAATAAAAGCAGCTAAAAAGTTTGAAAAATACATGTTCTACAGTCAGTTAATGGTGTCACTAGCATTCACTGAAGTGACTTGGGGGACACATGGAAGATCGATGACGTTTCTCTCTAAAGCCGAAGGCCATCCTTTGTCGGTAGACAAAGGAAAACTCCTGTGTTATAGAGGCATCTGTCAACTGGCATCAGGGAAAATAGACGACGGAGTTCAGAACTTACAAGAAGCTCTTTTATTGATGAGTGACAGCCCCGAACTGCACATTCTCAGAGTAATTGCATTGCAGATTCTTGTAACTTACTCTCGATCCGATGAAAAGAAAGCAATTGCATTGAAATGTTACACCGGAGCCTTTCAAGTATGCAGAGAATTAGGAGACACAAGTCTTCTTTTTATTCCCCCAGTGGATAAAAAAGAATTGAAAATTCTCAAGGCTGGTCTGCTGGAACCAGATCTTACAACCAATCAACCACTTAGATTGGAAATGATTTGTGTTGTTAGCATAGCAACCCAACGGTTCTCGGATGATGAAACAAAGCAAGCAATAACCGATTCTGTGCTGAAGATGTCAAATCAAACAGAAAAACAGATCCTTCCACACTCAACTGGTTTCTGGACCTTCCAGAGCAACGTTAATTCGACACTAAAGAATGTGTTAAATATTCCCAAAGAAGCAGCAAAATTTTGCGGAAAACGAATAAGTTATCATACAATGACCTTAAAGCAAGATGGAAAAGTTGACGCAGGAAATAAAACTAAACCCAACGAGAATATTGATTTAAATATGCATCAAGAAGGACTATTAAGAAGCTATTTAGACCATGGCCGCGCTCTTCATCAGATGCATAACTACTCTGGAGCCATGCAGTCCTTTCAAAGTGCCCTTGACATCGCAAAAGAACTCTTTGGAGAAGAAAGCCTAAACACATCTGAGATTTACTTTTCTTCCGGAATAACACAGCGTGATCTAAACGACTTCTCGTCAGCAATTCAATCCCAGCAGCGTGCCCTAGACATAAGAGTTAAACTGTTCGGGGAAGAACACCCAGACATACCTCAGATTTATTTTTCCCTCGGAGTAACACGACATGCTTCAGGGGACTTCTCGTCAGCACTTCAGTCCTTTCAGCGAGCTCTTGACATCAAAATTAAACTCTTTGGGGAAAAACACCCAAAAACAGCTGAGAGTTACTTTTTTCTCGGACAAACACAACATGCCTCAGGCGACTTCTCGTCAGCACTTCAGTCCTTTCAGCATGCTCTTAACATCAGAGTTGAAGTCTTTGGGGAAGAACACCCAGACACAGCTACGAGCTACTCTACTCTCGGAGTAACACAACTTGTCTCAGGCGACTTTTTTTCAGCGCTTCAGTCCCATCAACGTGCCCTTGACGTAAGATCTCAACTCTTCGGGGACGAACGTTTAGACACAGCAGAGAGCTATTTTTTTCTCGGAGAAACACAACATGCCTTAGGCGACTTCTCATCGGCACTTCAGTCAAAACAGCGTGCCCTTGATATCAGAGTCAAACTCCTCGGAGATGAAAACCCAGACACAGCACAGAGTTACTGTACTCTCGGAGTAACACAATTTGTCTCAGGCAACTTATCGTCAGCGCTTGAGTCCCATCAACGTGCCCTTGAAATACGATTTAAAATATTCGGGGAAGAAAATCTAGACACAGCGCAGAGCTATTTTTCTCTCGGAGAAACACAACATGCCTCAGGCCACTTTTCATCGGCACTACAGTCCAAACATCGTGCCCTTGACATCAGAGCTAAACTCCTCGGTGAAGAACACCCAGACACAGCTCAGAGCTATTTTTGTCTTGGACACACACAGCTTGCCTCTGAGGAGTTCTCTTCAGCACTTCATTCCATGCAGCGTGCTCTTGAAATCCGAGTTAAACTCTTCGGGGAAGAACACAAAGACACAGCTGATACTTACTTTTCTCTCGCTCAAATACAGTATGCTACAGGCGACTTCTCGTCAGCACTTCAGTCCTTTCAGCGTGCACTTAACATCAGAGTGGAGCTCCTCGGGGAAGAACACTCCGACACAGCGAAGAGTTACTTTTCTCTTGGAGTAACACAACATGCCTTACATGACTTCTTGTCGGCATCTCAGTCCTTTCGTCGTGCACTTGACATCAGAGTTAAACTCCTTGGGGAAGAACACATGGACACAGCTCAGACTTAATTTTCTCTGGGAGTAACACAACATGCCTTACATGACTTCTTGTCGGCACTTCAGTCCAAACAGCGTGCTCTTGAAATCAGAGTAAAACTCTTCGGGGAAGAATGCCCGGACATAGCTCAAAGTTACTTTTGTCTTGGAATAAACCAATATGATTTACGTCAATTTTCGTCAGCATTTCAGTCCTTTCATCGTGCTCTGGACATAAGAATCAAACTCTTCGGGCAAGAACATCCAGATATTGCACATAGTTAATTTTTCCTCGGAGTAACACAACTTGCCTCATGCAGCATCCCGTCAGCACTTCAGTCCTTTAAGCGTGCTTTGGGCATACGAATTAAACTCTTAGGGAAAGAACACCCAGACACAGCGCGAAGCTATTTTTTTCTCGGGGTAACACAATATCCCTTACGCGACTTTTTGTCGGCACTTCAGTCTGCTCAGAATGCTCTTGGCATCAGAGTAAAACTCTTCGGGGAAGAAAACCCAGAAACAGCTTACAGTTATTTTTCTCTTCGACAAACACAACTTGCCTCAGACAACATTTCCTCAGCGCTTCAGTCCCATCAACATGCACTTGACATAAGAGTAAAACTCCTCGGGGAAGAACAACGAGACACAGCACAAAGTTGCTATAGTCTTGGACAGACTCAACATGTCACAGGCGACTTTTCCTCAGCGCTTCAGTCCCTTCAACGTGTCCTTGACATAAGAGTAAAACTCTTCGGGAAAGAACACCCAGAAACAGCCCACTGTTACTTTTCTCTCGGAGTAACCCAACATGCTTCAGGCGACCTTTTGTCAGCACTCCACTCTGATCAGTGTGCTCTTGACATCAGAGTTAAGCTCTTCGGGGAAGAACACCTAGAGACAGCTCACAGTTACTTTTCTCTCGGACAAACACAACTTGCCTCAGACGACCTTTCCTCAGCGCTTCAGTCCCATCAACATGCCCTTGACATAAGAGTAAAACTCCTCGGGGAAGAACACCGAGACACAGCTCAGAGTTACTTTTCTCTCGGAGTAACCCAACATGCTTCAGGCGACCTTTTGT